>NW_020185337.1:5121565-5265456 GCF_003031525.2 Neophocaena asiaeorientalis asiaeorientalis | reverse complement strand
CCCCACCCCCGCCCTTCACCCTTCCGTTAAAGGCAGGTGATGACACGAAAAGAAGCAGAGTGCCTCCCTTCCTCTTTGCAGAAAGGGTAGCATGACTGAGAAAAAGCTTTCATTATAACTAACACTTTATAAGGTTGAATGACTATATTGCTGAAATCAGTGTTTATTCTCATTAAATACTTTTTTCTTATTCTGATACCTGTAATAACAATGAAATAAATATATACGCATGAGCAAAGTACACACAGAAAGGCATAGCCCCTACATAAACACAGCTCTTCTCTTACATTGCCACAGCCAAAGTACTCATTCTTAAATCCTTCTCCAACCACAGTTCATTACATACCCTAAGAAAGGTTTTTCATTATTGCTGTTTATTTATTTATGCACCTGAAAAGGAATAAAAACCATTTCTAATTTGGGTACTGTCAAATCATACTCTACCTTCTTGCAATTAAAACACAAATTTACTTAAGACACTACTTGCCTAAAACAAGCCTGTTTCCAAAATAGACACTCCATGAAATTTGCTAGTAACAGTTGAATGCTCAGGAGCAGAGCAAAGCTTCAATTAAAGGATTACACTTCCGGAGCTAAAATGGGAGAGACCGGAAGCTCAGGACCGAACCTTTCTGCTTTCATTGTCTCTGACTTTAGTTTGGTTTTGATTATTCTTTTCCCTTTTCTTTTTCTATTCTTCTTTTTGCTGTTGGGTAGAATTAGAAATTACACGGAGAAGGAGCAGTCTGATCTTACCAAGGAAGTTGTTTTGCTCAAATCGTTTCTTTCGTTTTCAAGTTGGCTCTCAGCTCTGCCTTTGTGCGATCTGAACCTTCCTCGCTTCTCGTGAGTCACCGAGGTCCAAAGTCTGCCCCACAGCATTACCTGAACGCTTGAATCACCCAGATACTGGCTTGCTTGCAGGAACTCTGCTTTGCCTCGTATAAAAATGGGCTTCAGAAATGTTTAAACAATAACTAAATGAAGAAATAAAGGACCCGGACATTGGATTTCACTGCTATCAATCATCATGCCCTTTCTCTCTCTCTGTAATATCATGTACATTTCTAAGCACGCCAAAGAAGTTAATGAAAATTAGGCACTTAATGGATTTTTCCAAAAACACTCGAAAGTGACAGCTCTCCAGAACCAATGGTCTCTTTCCCATGACTGATGTATTAAGAGCAGGAGTACGTCAACAATCTTGCTAGACAATCATAGATATACTTAACTGTTACTGAAGATGATATTATTTGAAAAGACATACTTCAGCATAGAATTCAGTGCTACTCGGGATTGAGGCAGAATTGCTTCTCAGCTGGAAAAAATACCAAATAGATATTTTTGAACTTCTCAGTAGGTGATAATCCAGCAACTCTGAGAAACAATTCATAGGCATATGGAACAAATTACTATGGTAATTGCAGAAGGATTATGAATACTTTTAGGTCAGTAGTCTTGACCTTTTCAAAGCTAACTGTTCTGCTGAAACTAGAACTTAAACTAAATGGTTGCTATATTTACCTACTTTTTTTACATGAATGAAAGAGCAACTTAATGAATTATTTAAATATGCCAACTACATTTTTAATCTGTATTTGGGCATGAATAAGTACTTTTGTATCACATGGGACTGAGCCCACACACACATTCTGTCCCTCTGTCTTACAAATTCTAGATGGCTACTGGAGGCAAGAAGGAAAGAGAAAACTACGCAATCTTCCTTTATTTATCTTAATTTTGACCTTACATTTGGAAAAGATGAAGGATAATTCTGACCAGTGTTTGTTCAATTCTATAGCCTCTGGAACAGACAATATCAATTTCATAGGAATGCCATAACCATTTATTCCCATCACAGCAGGGCCGTCTGCCTGATGAAAACATAATTGGAAAAGCATCTTCTTATGCGGCATTGTAAACCATCTGCCATATTCAGGTTTTACAATATGTAGCAAACTCAAAAGAGAAAAAGTAGAAATAGAAGTTCCTGGAACAACATCAGGATCTAAGAACTCCAAAACACCACATTATTAGGGAAAGATACACAAAAATAAACAGCAAATTAACCTGCAAAATACCTACCACTGCAAATAATAATGGATTTTTATTGCTTTATACACATTCCTATGTATGCTTTAGTATATTCCCAACCCCTCAAAGAGTGATTTATTTGCTTTTGTTTATTTACAACCACACAGTGCTGTATACCAAATCTAAGTACTTTGTAAATATTAAATCATTCAACTTGCATAACAACCTTATACTGTGAGCACTGTCCTCATGCCCGTTTTACAAATGGGAAAAGTGAGCAAAAGAGCCAGGTTCGAAACAGTTTATAAAAGGATCTTTACCACTACCCTGTGCCAGTGATTGCTTCCTTTCTCTCCTATATAGTTATAAAAATTTCTCTAAAATATAGGTAATTCTTAAAAGCAGAGGATTATATTCTAAGAGTAATTTCAAAGCCAGCACCGTCATCCAAATTCACATTCTGGTACTCTGTAGTTCATGGAATATGTGCTTTCTTTCCTGAAAAGCTTTCATATAAAACATAGGTCGACATAAAAGGTGAAAGATGCTTTCATTCCACCACTGATGATGAAGAATACAGCGACTAGAGACAGTGGATTAGACCAACTGTGTGTGTATGTGTGTGTATATATGTGTGTGTGTGTGTGTGTATGTGTATAAAACACATGCCACCTCTCATATAAAAATGTTCTATATATAGGAAATATATAGGTAGGAAAATAAAATCAACATTTATTGTTCTGAGTGAGTAGCTAGGTATAAGAATCAATAAGACCCTTCTATGCAAAAAAAAGTACGAAAAAGTAGGGACTACCTAAAACTAAGAAAAAATTAATTCGTGTCTCCCTGCAGAGAACTACAAGATATGCTAAAGAAGTCCCATCATTTTTCAGTGTCTGTGAAAGAACAGAAAGAAAACACATTTGTTTCTTTATGTATCTCATTTCATACCAAATCACGAACCAATTTCCAATGACATTAATATGTTCTCTTGCTAAACAACCACAACCACATCCCAGGAGCCCCAGACTTTTCTCTCTCTGTCTCTTTTTTTTAAATCCCTGAATACTCATTTGAAAACTAACTTAGAGCCATCTTACACTCGTTCCTTTACCTGCTGAAAATTCTCAATGCATTATGAAAATTAAGTAAGTAATATTTTACTGCAAAGGTTTTTTTCATTAAAAAGGAATAGAAGGCTTCCCTGGCAGCACAGTGGTTAAGAACCCGCCTGCCAATGCAGGGGACACGGGTTCGAGCCCTGGTCTGGGAAGATCCCACATGCTGTGGAGCAACCAAGCCCATACGCCACAGCTACTGAGCCTGCGCTCTAGAGCCCGGGAGCCACAACTACGGAGCCTGCGCGCCACAACTACTGAAGTCCATGCGCCTAGAGCCCGTGCTCGGCAACAAGAGAAGCCACCGCAATGAGAAGCCTGCGCACCACAACGAAGAGTAGCCCCCGCTCACCGCAACTAGAGAAAGCCTGCGCGCAGCAACGAAGACCCAAAGCAGCCAAAAATAAATAAAATAAAATAAATAATAAAAAAGTAATAAAGCTAACATTTCTAAAGTGTTATTATTTGGCAGGGGGGATAAAATACAAACTGAAGGTTTGGCAAAAGTAATTTGGAGCTCATTTGAGTTGAGGGGGAGACTCAGTACCCTGCAATTGACTATAAACTCCAAGAAGGCAGGATCTAAGTTGATTCTAAACTTGGTAGGAAACTCAGAAGATGGTCTAGGATTAAGCCATTTTAAACTCTACTTAAAAGAAAAAGAAACGTATTAGCCATTTTTAAACAATATAAGTCACTTCAACATTTCTGCATATAAATAAATGCTTTTAAAGACCTCTTAATCATAGATTTCACCACCTGTAGCATATATGCAGCACATCTCACCTGACTGCTAATGAGTACTTTCTTCTCCTTTCATTTCAGGCCTCTTTTCTCTTTTTTACATCTCATCACACACACCACCACCCCTGAAGGAAGACATATCCTCCTCCAACCTATAACAACCAAAAGTCCCTCATCAGATCTCTCTTATTCTCAAGTTACACCTTGTAATTAACTCCCTCTGTTTTTCTACTTGGCTCCCATTAAATTTTCATCTTTTCACTAGCCCGACCCGCCTAACCAAAAATCTCTGGGAGTCCTCATTCAGTCCTACATTGTCTCCCAGAAAAGGAAGAATGCAAAGTGGGGCAGGAGGGGGAGGGGAGAAGATAGAGAGGACCTTGACATCCCCAGTTGGAAACCTACTATATGCATCCAGAAAAGCTTCAAATCCACCCAGCTCCCATCTTCCTCATCTTTTCTCTTTCTCTTCCTGCCTCTGATTTTTCATTTTGTCCCCATACCTTTACAACCTGGTTAACCTGAGCAAACTCTGATGTGATGATGTAAAGGAAGATAGCTGACCACCATTCACATATACTGATTAACATGTATGTTTACAGTAGGCCAATAATGGTTATATATAATCATAAGCGCCTAAGAATCGTTGTTGTGTGTTTTATTTAATAACAACACTCCATTCTTATCACATGTGCTCATTCTTCATAAGTGTTTTGCATAAGTAGTATAATTATCTCCTTGCAATTAAAAAAATCAAAGAAATATTGTTTCACACCTTTCTAGAGATTGAAAATATTGGCCTGGCAAGTGGAAAAGTAAGTTTTATTAACAGCCATGGAAGTAAATAAAGTGATACTTTGAGGATTTTGGCAAAGGGACGGCAAAAAGTTAATTCAAATCACATTATTACAGAAGAGAACACCAATTAGTTAAAGAAAACATAGATGTATGTTTTAGCCAAGTGGTACTTTTAAAGGCTATGCTGATAAATAGTGCTTAATAGTGCCTGAAAAAGAGAAAACATTCAGTAATCATTTACTAATTGAATAAATGAGTGAATGAATAAATGAATTGCTTTCTGGTTTATACCAGGATGGTTAAATTGGAAAATAAATTTGGAAATATTTTAGGCATTTTCTACATGCTTCAGTTATATATTACTGCTTCATAGTTAACAAAACTGACGATTTCGTTTTCTTGGGTTGTCAGTAACAGGTTCCATTAACTGTATCTTCCCTTTCCAAAGCCCTTCCTGTCTTTGAAGATGGGCTGTCACACTGCCCTGTTGTTGAATTCAATAGATTTAAAAAGATCTATATCACTGGCACATAAAACTATGAAATTCTGTTCAACAGCTGGATTGTAAGGAAATGATGCCATCTCCAGCCTCCTGAGAGGTGCTGGGCACTGACACACATGTGGCACCCAGGGAGGCCTGAGAGCAAAGTATACCTGTGCAGACAAGCTCTGGAGTGTCTCCCATCTGGAAGCTTCCTCCAGGAATAAGTGAGAAGTTACACTGATGCTGGTGTAGCAATGGGACGCAATCTCTTAGCAATACTGAGGAGTTGGTGGGAAGTTGGAAAGACATCAAAATACAACATTGCTTCTCACAACCACAACACTATATTCTGGCAAAAGCACAAGTAGGTGAGAAATTTGCATGTGATTATTATTTATAGAGAAAGACCCCCTCTGCTCCTCAGCTTGTAGGATTAGTATAAATACAGACAAGTAAGCGAGGATTTAGTGATTTGAGATTTTCTTAAGTATGGAATTTTTTATCTGGGTGAGAATTTTCCAATTCCCCCTCTTATTAGCCCTTTGACCTGAGACCAGATTCTTATACTCCCTGTACCTTTCTTTTCTATATTGTAAAATTGAAAGAGATAATATGCACTTACCTTCTACATTTGTGAGTCTCATAGTTGGCACTAAGTAAATTTTCAATGAATGGCTGACAAGCATTGAATAGGTCCTCAATGAATGTAAATATATGTATATATACATATTTACATAATATTATATAATTATATACTGTTCATTTATTATATAAGTGTATATTACATATATTATATATTATACATTATATATTTATTATATATTATGATACAATATACTGCATAATATGATATATGTTTGAATTATATATTATATTAATATTATATATGTACATGCTATATGTTTTATATATATATATATACGCTTACGTGTATTTTAAAGCATTACAGTGGCAAGGAGGGCACCTTGGCTAGTTTGGGTGGGTTACACGAGATGTGGCCCTCAACGCCCCACAACTATCTCTACCTATTGCAATCCTTACCCCAAAACCCCTGGTTATGGCAGGAGGAAGGGAAATAGAAATACCAACCCCAGTACTAAGCTCTTTATCACAAAAAAAAAGGGTTGGTAAAGCCAAACAAAACAAAACAAAAACATTCTTCTGTCAGCTGGTTCATTTGCCCCTTTTCCTGTTCTCTGTACGCTCTTGCTTTCCACAGAGGAGAACTACATATTTAGGTACCAGTGACTAGAAATGGGGAGAGGACCCCATGGAACGGCCGGCCAAGCACACATGTGGAAACCTGAAGAATAATTAACTGTCACATCAGAGTAAAGTGTTATATGCCAATCCACAAAGAGCCCTCGAGGGGATGGGGATTCAGAAGTGGCTTCTTCAGTCTATCTGGTCTGCCCTTCTGAGTAGTTCAGCATGGCCTGGGCCCTCAGGACACACACATGGCCATCATCTTCCTTGACAGAAAACATTCCTTTTCTATTTTCTAGCTTGAATCTTGCGCTACCCAGTTCCTTTGTTCTTTTAACAAACCCTTCCCTCTCTTCCATGCCCAAGACCCCACATCTATTCATGGCTTGCTTCTGACGTAGGTGGGCAGAAATTCTTTGTTCTTCAAGACAATACAGTGGAGAACTTTGTTGTAAGGCAGGCTATCAGGGTTCTGGCCTGAGGATGAAAATTGTAGAAATCAATCATACACCTGACTAGAGACAGGTTATCTCCCCCAGCCTGTTTCTAAACTTCACTGTGCTGAAAACATATGTCACCTTCTCACTCTCAGGATCCATCTTTTATAAACTCCCATCTATTAAATTGGGCTTGAGCCTTATTAGTTTGGTAAAAAAGATGTGTGTGGGGGGGCAGGATTTAGCATACCATTATAGACTCCTTGTGCTAAATCATGGTTTGACCAAGTTTAGCTTGAGAATGGCCACAAATGACTTCTGAACAGAGGCCCTCATATTGGGCCGCAGCCATTGCCACCTGCTGTCTTGACTTTAATCTCCTCCTCATTAAATCCATCTTGAATTCCACTGACAATTTACATTCTCCACTGTCTCACGTCTCTCTACTTGTAACTTCTTGACTATGCATATATCTATTTATTTGCATAGAATTCTATAACTTACAAAATACTTTTATATATATTCTTTTAGTTGATTACTTTAAACATCCTGATAGGAAAAATGGTATTATCCCCATCTTATAGGTGTAAACTTCAGAGAAATTCGGAGACATGACTGAGATCACACAACTAAAAAGGGCCAGAGCTATAATTCTAACCTAAATCACTTAACTCTCGGACTGGCACTTTCATCAATGTCAAATGCCTTAATGTGACACTTAAGATATTACAAAATCTGAACTCATCTATTTCCAACATCATATCCAGCTGTTTACAGCTAACCTTTCTACTCTAGCAAAGCCAGTCTTCGCACTGTCACCCAACTTCATCTGGAGAGTTGCTTCCTTCCTTTGTATTCTGTATTTCCCAACCTGGAATATCCTTCAGCCTTCTTATTTGCTGTGTTTCCTGACCTGGAATCTCTGCTAGCCTTTTATCTGCGTATGGTCCAGTTCAAATCCCACTCTTCCTCCAATCTTTCCCACATTGCCACAGCCTAGCACCATCTCTCTTCTTTCAAAATTCTGTGCAGTTATTTTCTACCCGTCACGTGGACATTGTGAGAAGGCCCCCTGGACATTAAATGCTGTTTCTACGGTAACCCTCAGCCTTACCTTGGCTGGACAAAGTTACACAAAGCTTAGGGAATGAGAGTCTCCCCTGAGATATCATGTTCTCATGTCACCTTCTGCTACATTGTTACTGGAGACAGAAAATCACCAATTATCAACAGAGTACTTTTCAAAATTGTCAGGGCTCAACTCGAATATCCTTCTCTCAGTATTGGCTTCCCCATCTCTTTGACTCAGAATATAGCAAGCTTTCTCCTATCCTCATGTTAACGAGTGTGTGCTTCCTATAAAGCAATTACTACAACATATTGAATATTGTGTTTATTTATACAGCAGTCTCCTGCCTTCAGTTCCATAGCTCCCTGGTTGCATGGAAAGTGACATTCATTGTGACCCACTATGGCACTGGCTCCAGACAGACAGACTTCACTAAATGTTACACGGCTGGATGAATGAATGAATGAATGAAAATGTAGATTTTGTGGAAGCCAGAGCAGTTTCCCTAAATGACATTTAGCTAGTAACTGAGAGCCTCAAACTATCCAACTAAAGCCTCGTTAATCCTTAATTTGGCTGAAATAACTTTCAACTCTGATAAGGGTCAAAAGAAGAGAAATTTACTGTGCAATATGGTTTCCCTTAGGAAGTGTTAGCCACGTTATTTTTGGTTCTCAGTTCAGCCCCAAATCCCATTCGACCCATCATGCAGCAGAATCACGATGAGAGGCCAAACAAAAGGAAAAAGAAATAGAAAAGGGAATACAAGAAGAGTTTCCATTGGACAGAACAATAGGCAGGTTCACTTAAGGAGAAAATCTAAGCAAGAATTAAAGCAACTTAAAAAAAAAAAAAACTGCAGATTTTGAAGACCTACTCGAATTTAACAAGCTGTTACTACTGTGCGTTGTGAGGTGACCAAGATTAATTAATGGAATCAAGATTTTCTACCAACCATCTACTTTCTCCACCGTACCTCACTGCCTTTCTAATATATTTCTATTGTTGCTATATTATAAATTTAAAAGTCCTATAGTAAAAAATAACACAAATATTAATAATAATAATATGTATACACCTCTGAGTCCTATTTCCTCATCAATAAGGTGGAATGATCATAATAGCTAAGAGAGCTATTCACAGAGGCTTCATCTGTATTAAATAAAATAGTATAAAGTGCTTAGGACAGAGATGGCATATTGAAAACATTCAATAATTACTATTATTAGCAACTATCACCTGCCTCAAACTCATGCCTGTCTCAATGAAGATCTTCCTGGAAAAGCTGGCATGAAAATAGAA
Source organism: Neophocaena asiaeorientalis asiaeorientalis (assembly GCF_003031525.2). Lineage (NCBI taxonomy): Eukaryota > Metazoa > Chordata > Mammalia > Artiodactyla > Phocoenidae > Neophocaena > Neophocaena asiaeorientalis. The sequence goes on along the minus strand of NW_020185337.1, from coordinate 5,256,264 downwards.
GTACAAACTTGACATATTTGATGCCATGTCACAAAAAGAAAACTTACAATAACTACGCTCTACCATTACACCCTTGACCTTGTGGTTACTACTATGTATGTCACCTACCTAGTCGCTCAAATAATTCAAGGTACTGTATGCAAAATTATATATTGTGTGTGCTCAGGCTGCATTTAAGGGATTGAATCCCTGCCTGTGCCCTTTCACAGCTGGTTACAAATCCACTAAGTTGTAGGATGGGAGCTCTTAGCTTTTAAACCAGCCTGGATATCATTCGTGATCTCCCCATAGTGCACATGTAACACAGCTACATTCCCACTCAATATCCAGCTGGGGCTAATTCGTTTGTTTAATATGCACCAGGCATTTACTTGGTGCTGGGAATATAGCAGTGAACAAAGTTGATAAAAATCCCTGACCTATTAGAACTACATTCTAGTGGGAGAATGATCCAGAATAGTAAAGGGCAGAAATGACAGTGTTTAGTCTTTGGAAATGCCATCTCATCAGCCCAAAGATAAGTTGTCCTTACATTTGAAATAAAGGGTTGTTGTTGTTTTTTTTTTATAAAAAGTGGTGTTTTACCTTAACATTATACAATAGTAAGATTTGGAGTATGACTTTCTACGTTATGACCAATTGTTTTTCCTAATATGCCTTTAACTTCCTTATTTGAACAAGGGATATCAAATGAGAATAATATACCAAAAGATATAATATGAGAAATAGCTATCTATCGGCAACAAGGACAGTAATTACAGATAACTTAAAGCAGAAATATCAAAGCTTTAAAAAGAGTGCATAAATCATGCCTCCAAGGGAAAGAAAGGCACAAAAGTCACTTTTTGGGCCCATTCACCCCATCTCTACTATCCCCACCTTCCTCCCTCACTCTGGCATCTTAAACGTCTTAAATCAAAAGCAGCACCTGTGGTTAGTGATCACACCCAAGGGTCTTCACAGCTACATATCACCTCCCCCCGCCACACCTGCTACAATAGAAATATAAAATCCAAATCCAGAATCTTTAAATACAAGGAACAATTTAAAGATAACAGAAAGAACCGTCTGATCACTGGCAGAATGTGCTACATTTTCCATTGTAAGGCTCATGCTATTTGTAAATATTTTATGTAAAAAGATACAAAGAAACTGGTGATGTGCAATAAGAGGAACAGTGAAGAAGGCCAACACTTACCAAGTTCAAGGCACTATTCTACACTACACATGAAAGCAAACTTGGTTCTAGAAATGGAGACAGACATTATGCCCATTTTACAGATAAGAAAAGCTAGCACTGAAGACTAAACTAATTTGCCCCGGTTTTCACGACTGGTAGCTGACAGAGCTGCAGCTCACCCTCTGACAAGCCTACTGCTGACTTCCACATGCTAAACCGTCTTTCTCCATATGGTCAGCTCCGTCTTAACCCATGATTCCATGAACTCCTTTCTGCTCTCTCTTCCCGTTTCTGTTTCTTATAAGAGACAGAAAAACTCTTAAAAGACAAAAATTATGTCATGTGACTTTACATTGTCCATAGAGATTGAAACAACCTTAAAAACCACAAATCAAACCTGAAAATCCCCCCAATTCTGCTTTGTTCAGGTGTAAAAGGGGTTTATAACCCTGGCTCTTTTAATATCATGGATATGTATGAGATCAATGTGATTATACGCATGAAAGTGTTTTATGAACCAAACACTAAATTGTAGAAGAAATGTTGTCCAAAGGGTAGTGATAGCTTTCATTTTTCTCTTGAATCCCCTATCCAGAATTAACTTCTCCCTCTCTGGGCTTTCCAAGTGCAATTTCTGAATGTTTACTATAACAGTTATCTCATTTGCCCTCAATGTGAGCCAACTCACAAGAGTTGATTGTAACATTTTCAGGAATTTTGTGAGCCAGCTATTAAACATAGCTACTATTTTTTAAAGTATATTATGTAAACTTATCATTTAACAAATTATATTAGGGACAAAGGTAGGCTACCCAAAACTCATTATTCCTAACTATTGTACAACTCTTACTATTACCTATGCTCATATGTATCTACTGTATTTGCATGGTAGGAAAACCATATAATACTGAGCTATTGAGCACCCTTTCCCAACTTTCTGTTCAGGGATCTCATTCTGGTAGCTTGAAACTGACCATGATAGAAATATTTTTCTCACAGATATCAGCGGACTACAAATCAAGGCTTAATTTGTTGGTTTGTTCATTATCTAGACTTAAGAAAGCGATGGACAATGTGTTAATCATGCAGATTCAGCTAAAAACTGTTAAATAGCATTAAAAATGGTCACATGATAGGCGAATTGTAATCATAGGTTGGTATGGGTACAAGAATTGGGCAAAAATGAATGAAAGCATTATCCGAGAATCAACGACAGTATGGAATTTAATAGTGCATTCCATATCATATCACTTGTAAATTGCGTGCCACCTTTATATCTGTAAGATTTATAATAAATGTGTGCATTTGTATATATCTATGCATAATATGTGTACACATTACAGTAAGTCCCTACATTTGAACCTTCAAGTCGTGAGCTTTTAAAGATGTGAACATGTGTTCGCATGTCCAATCACGTAAGTTAGTCCATGTGTCTAGCGTACACTGTCACATACATGCATCCTCTACAAGTGGTTGTGCTTTTGTGTACTTTACTGTACGGTACTGTATACAGTAGTACAGTATCTTTAATTCAAGCCCAGGATGTCAGGAAGCGAGCGTAAAATCAGCGGTGATGTGGCTGGTACTCTAGTGTACTTTTCAAGGTACTGTACTGTAAGATTAAAAATGTTTCCCTTATTTTTTGTGTTTCTTTTTAAATGTATCATTTGTGTGGAAAGTATTATGAACCTATTACCGTACAGTACTGTACAGCCGATTGTGTTAGTTGGGGACCTAGGCTAACTTTGTTGGACTTACAAACAAATTGGACTTCCTACTAACGCGCTCTCAGAACAGAACTCGTTCGTATGCAGGGGACTTACTGTATATACTATTTATATACACAGATATACGTGGGGCGGGGGAGGGTAAGCAGCCATTAGTTAACCTTTTACCAGAACCCTACTGTTATAAAGAGAGAAAAGGATGCTAATGCAGGAATTGGGAGAGGAAGAAAGAAAAGGGGAAACTGCAATGGCACGTACTAAGTGGAGTGGCGATGGCTTGCCATCCCTTGGTGATTAAGGACAGGAAGTGGAACACCAAATCCAGCCTGAGACAAAAGAGTGGTCAGGAAAGACGTCCCCAACACCCCCAGGGAAGGATACTGGAGCCAGTTTTCGTGATGAACGGAAGCTAGTCAAGAGAATGTCTTGGGAAAAGACAAGACACAGATGAGATAAGAGGATGTGTGGTCCTGGACAAACTATGAGTTGTTCAGAACACGTCTAGGAGGGCGTGTGCATGAGGCATAGTAAGAAATGTGTCCTCTTTTATTCCCCTTCACTGTGACCAGGGGCCACACTTCATATATCTAGTGTGCCCCAGAGTACAGGACGCAGTGCCCTATACATCACAGACATTCAATAAATGCTCTAAGAATTAAATAGCATATATTCAGTAACACTTGGTCAAGTAATAGTAAAACCCAGTAATAAAAAAGCGCATTTAATACTTAGTTTTTAAATTTTCTCACACTCTAATTTCTCACTGAAAACAAAACAGAGTGCATAGGAAAAACATGTTGCATATTTCTTAGCCCTGTTTCTCATTAAGTAGAAAGTCCTGCTAGATTTTGAAGGTCCAAGTAATAACCTTACAAAAGTGATCGTTTGAATGACTTGTCTACAAACTAGTCAGCCCACTGAGTTTAAACAACAACTAGCTTAACAACCTCATTACAGGAATGCTTGGCTCACCTAAGAGTCCTGCTTTGGATCATTTTAGTTTAATCGCCCAACTTATAGTCAAGGATAGCCAACATTAATATTCCCATAAAGACTTGTTTTTTCCCTGCAGGTTGAAACACAAGGGATATATAAGCATTTAGATTTAAGGATGCTGAACATGTAAATAAAAATAGAGATATATCAACATAAAACGGCTCTATTGGTACTTGGCAGTACCAGTAGAAGGCCCATTCAGAAGGCAGTACTCTTTCCTAAGAAGCCTCTCGTTTGTTCTCTGGATGAATCCATGTCGTGTCATTTCACAAAGGAAAGGTCTACCTCTGAGGAGCAGACACGTAACGACTAAGCTTGTGAGTCTGGTGAAAACCAAAATAACAGTCTATTAATCTACAACAAGAACCACAGTGGACATGAACTGGAATAATAATGAAAATAGGACAATTTTTTTCCAGTAAACAAACATGCCTGTAAGCTAAATAATATTCAGAATGTTTACTTACTCATTTATATGGAGAAATCACCACCATATGAACTAGAGTCCATAACTTTGGTTTAACCGTGAATTATTTCCTATAGAGAGGCCTATTGGGAAACCAAGCATGTTAGCTATCTATTGCTACGTAACAATATTACCACAAACTTAGTGACTTTAAAAAGACATACATTTATTATCTCACTGTTTCTATGGGCCAGGAATCCTAGCACATCTTAGCTGGGTCTTTTGTTTAGGGTCTGGTCTCACAAGGTTGCCACCAAGGTGTTGGCCGGAACCATGGTCTCATATAAGGCTTCACTGGGAAGAATTCCCTCCCAGGCTCACTTAGATTGTTGGCAGAATTCAGCTGCTTGTGAAATTGAGTGCTTCAAGTGAGCAGTGAAGGCTTCACTGCCTTGTTGGGGGTTGGCCAGAAGCTGCCCTCAGCTCCCAGAGATCACTACAGGTCCTTGTCATACGGGGCTCCTCAACATGACTGCTTACCTCCTCAAAGCCAGCAAAGAAGACTCCAGAAAGATGGGTGCTAAAGTCTCATGTAACAAAAACATATAAGGTTACATAGCATGTTCCACACATGTAATCTTGTATATCCTGTCACCTCTGCCATGTTCTATTGGTTAGAAACAAGCCACAGGTTGTACCCAAACTCTAGGGAAGAAGCTCTCACAAGGGTGTGAAACCATCAGTTGGGGATCATTAGGGCCACCCTAAAAGTCTGTTTGCTACACCACATAATAAGGTTTGTTTTGTGAATGATGCAAGAATCAAATATGACCAAGACAGACTGATGAATCTATCTCATTGCCATCATAAAAAGTCTTTCCCACGAGATGAGAACACACAAAATCTATGGGCTCTTCTTCCTTGAGTGATACTTAAACAGCTAATGACAAGGTTTGCCTTTGTAACTATCTTATCTCTGCCACCGGGTGTACAACTTTCCTTTGATTCTCAGATGCTGTATTAGACTGCCACGGCTGCCTCACAAAATATCACAGACTAAGAGACTTAACAGAATGTATTTTCCCACAGTTCTGGAGGCTAAAAGTCCAATAGCAAAGCACTGGTAGGTTTGGTTTCTCCTACGACGGCCTCTCTCCTTGGCTTGCAGATGGCCACCTTCTCCTTGTCCCCCCACATGGTCTTTCCTCTGTGCATATGCATTCCTGGTGTTTGTGTGTCTAAATTTCCTCTTTTTACAAGGACAACGGTCAGATTGGATTAGGGCCTCATTTTAACTTAATCACCTCTTTAATGGCCGTATCTCCAAATACAGTCACATTCTGAGGTGCTGGTGTTAGGGCTTTTAACATTTGAATTTTAGGAAGCATAATTCAGTCAATAACCAATCTGTCTTTTCTAAATGTTGCAACATTAGTCAACTTACAATCGGGTCTCACTTGTCTGCAATCTCTTTAAAGTGACGGACTGTGACCCATCCCATTCCATTTTCATGTGAAACTTTAACTCTCAGAGAGAAATTATGTTCCTCTTAACTTTAAGTTTCCAGGGAACTCGTTACTGTGGTGGACTCCTACAACTGAAAATAAACATGCCCTAGTTTTGTAATCTATCCCTACCAAAAAGACGAACACACACAAACAAAAGCTGCAATTTTGCTAAACCCAATGCGTTAGACGTTGTATGGAACATCTGCCTTAGTTCATCTAACACAATTTATTGAGTCCCTAAAACAAAGCTACATGGTCTGTTCATTCATGGAGCCAACATCTAAGAGGGGAACACTGGGCTTGGGCAGAGGCAGGTAATAAATAAGCAAGCACATAAGCACAAATTTCATTCATAATGTGAATTATGGAAAGCTACAAATTCCAGGAAGAGGTTGTGAATGTGAATGCCAGTGAAATAAGAATGCCAGTGGGTTGGAGCGGTGGGGGGTGGGGGGGGGAGAAGAAACCTACTTGATGTTGGGTGGTGAAGGATGGCCTCCCAGAGTTGGAGACATCTCACCCAAGGCCATAAGCATAAGAAAGAGTCGATCACGTAAAGAGGGAGGGAAGACTGTCTCCAAATCAGGCACTGCAATTATAAAGACCCCCAAGGCGAGACAGATTTTGGGGTGTCTGAGGACCTGAGGTTAGAATACAGAAAGCAATGGGTCATGGAATGAAGACTTCAACCCTTGTTTACGTTACCTAGTAGCTGACCCATACAAGCATTAAACAGTATAGCATTGTGGTCAAGAAAGCAGGCCCAGGCCCGAAGGGTTTAGGTAGGGATGAAATGCTTGGGTTCTAATCCCATCTCTGCCACTTACTAGCTGTGTTAACCCAGATTCAACTTTCCAACTTCTAAAGTATCAAGGAGTTGTATTCTCAGGTCAACAATGCAAAGCACTTAGCATTTGGCATGTAGTCTGAGTTCTGCAAATATTAGCTATCTTAACGTGAAACAAGCCCAGCGTACAATTTTCTCTCTTTATGTTACTTCTTGTATTAAACTTGCATCTGAATATAATTCTAAGAGTTAGAAAGGTTTTTTTTTTATTAATGATCTCTAATTAAGAGATAGAGTTCATTTGGGGAAGACAGACTTTAAAACTTCACGTGATAGCTGTGGTTAAAATCCAGGTGTTAATTTCTGCCAAGAAACAATATCACAGTGCAGGTTACAAAGAATGTATTTATATAATCCGTTTTTATATTCAAATATTAAAAGAAGACAGAAACCCTGTATTAAATATTCAATTTTCTCTCTTTAGTTTTTTTTTTTCTTCCCCCCCCCACCCCCGCCAAAAATGCCTGAAACATTCTGGCAGATTCAAGAAAGCAGAATCTGTTCCATTGTATGGGATAAAGTTAAACCAGAGAGAGAGAGAGAGACATTAAATAAATGGGGTCAAAATCATTTAATCCACCTCTCACACAATTTCAACTTCTGGGGCAGATTAGAAGTTTCATAATTCAGCAGGCCTGAATTCATTCATTGTTAAATGGGATCTTATGTTATTATATGGCGTCTGGTCCAGGGTCAGGACATTTCTTAATTGCATACTACCTACAGGATTCATCCTTAGATCAAAGAGTAATTCAGGACTCTTTCCTCTCACTTCATCACTGTGAGATTTCTGTCATTATTTGGGGTGTAAAGAACGCGACTAAAGAAAGGAGAGCTGAGAAAAATCCATCAGGTTTAGAAAAATATACTTTTGTTTCCTTTTTAGAAAGGATAGGAAATCTTGGAGGACAAAAATAAGGACACATTCTATATCCCTCAAAGAGTTTTAGGGACTTTTTCTCCAAGTTTTGTAATGCACAAAGAAAAGCACTCAAGTATTTCTCCAGAGCACTTATCTCTCAGATCCAGCCTCCCAAGTCCTACTGGAAATTAAGTGCAAGCAAAGAGACTACCCTAGTTACTGTCACATCAACAGGTTACTGATCGATATCCTATCTTGCAAATCATCTTAAGGTGAGCAGACAACAATTCTCCATGAACTTTCGGTTACAAAGAAATAGAAAGGAGTTCCGTTTTCCCCCTAATATTTATTTCCAATAATTCATCTTCCTTCAGATTACCTGGAAAACAGACCATTACAATTATTCTAAATTGGGCATCAGTGTAGGCACATTGTTCTTTGCATGAGATGATCCCAGAATCCTGCAAGGATATGACTTCTGTACCAGCTGATCCTGAATCTACATGAATTGAGGATGGGACAGTGGATGCTACTTAAAAATTACTAGGGTTGGGGTGGAGGGATAAACTGGAGGTTGGGATTCATATACACACACTGCTATATATAAAACAGATAACCAACAAGGACCTACAGTGTAGCACAGGGCACTATATTCAATATCCTGTGATAAACCATAATGGAAAAGAATATAAAAAGGAATGTATACATATGTGTAACTGAATGCCTTTGCTGTACAGCAGAAACTAACATAACATTGTAAATCAACTCTACTTCAATTTAAAAAATTAATTAATTTAAAAAAATTACTAGAGGTAACGGCTGGCATGAGTGCGGCTCGCCATCTTCTGCAATGGTGTTAAAATAAAAGAATGTTAATCACACCAAGGAAAAGCCTACTTTAAAAAACAAAAAAAGATATGCCATCGCTGTGCATTGTGGGAGCCAGCAATTTGGCAAGCACATGCCGTACACGCTGCTTCTTTTCCCAGACACCTTACACCTGCTGCTGCCGACTTGTTCTTACTGTAAAGGCCCTGTTGGTCTTGAACACCTTCTCCACTCACTCCCCTAATCTGCTAAGAAACACAACCATCAGATGGTTAAGAAAATACGTCTACTCATGGATGGCTACCGGTTGTGAAGAAAGAAGATGCTACAAAATTATAAATTAGTTTTTAAATGCCCAAGACTGGACCTAGAATCTGTACCCTACCTTTATTAAAGCCGACAAGTGAAACCACAAAAATATATAAAACATGCCCTTACATTTGCTTTACCTCGGTCTGTTCAAGTGGGTGGAAAGGAACCCAGGCAACCAGAGGTCTGTGAAACTTTAAGTAGATTGCTCAAACAATACCCTGCCATGTGTGTAGAAGCTGGGCAGAGAGGATGCAAATTAAAATTTTTGTCACCTGGAACTAGAGGGGTTCCAAAAAGAACGTCAATGACTCATAAAGGGGATAGCAATAGTTATTAATAGTAGCAGAATCAGTCTATAAAGAAGATGACCTAACCAAAGAGAAAAGGAGTTCTTTTGAAAAAGTCTTTTCGATGGAGAGAACGGTGAGTATAAAATAAACCTCTTCATCAAATGGGCATGGGCCAAGGCACCTGTGCGAGGCACTGTGCAGCTTTCCTCTCTGGCATTTTTCACACTTGTTAATCTGTGACAGCTAAGTAAAAATCAGGAAAAAATCAACTTCCCCCATAGTTGCCTATAAAACCAAAATGAAAAATATAGCCCTCATGATCGTGTCATAACACATGAAGAGCCGGGCAGTTTACTGTACATTTTGCTATTGGTGTTTAATGTACAATTTCTCCTAACCAGAGACTAATTACCATTTATATTGGGTTATACATCTATAATACAGAGAATAAGCCACTAAGATTCAGTCTCACTTTTACTAGTTTATGAGCTGTGTGACCTTCGTCTGAACTTATCTAAGCCTCATTTTCTTTACCTGAACACAAATATAAGAATAATAGCGTGCCTCTTACCTCCAAGGATCGAATTAAATATATGTGTATCTCCAACTAGCCCTGCCATTTTTTTTTTTGCTCTGAACGGGGCCATATTTATTTTTAGGCCAAAATTACCATGATTCTGAGACCCTACCTGCCTAAGTGAGAAGTCAGCACCTCTCAGAGATAACATCAATTATTTCTGAGAGTCTGGAAAAGGGCCTTTATCAACTGCAGTCATTCTCCCTCTCCTCTGCTGCACCCACTTACCATCCTGCTGCCCAAGTCCCGCTGGGAGAAGGGAGACTTACCACTGCAGAACGAGGCAGTTGTGAGAACACTTTTGTTCTGTGCCAAATCAGCTGCCTACTGATGCTTGTGAAGCTGCTAGTCTTCAACTTGCTAAAGCAGGGCCTGATTCCCTGCAGAGCCAGGAAACATGGTCTTCTTCCCAACTCTGTGATATGTGATACACTTTACACCCAGGCCATAAGCAGCCCCACCAGCCCCACCTCTTCCTGGAATCTCAGAGTCTCCCAAACTTGCCCTCTCCTTCCATATGGGAGCTCTCCATCCATGGAACTCCAGAGAGAAGACATCCCTCGTCATCCCTTCCAACCATCTGTCTCCTCCCATATCTCACCTCAAACAAAACCTCTATAACCTTTTTCCAGTTTCCAGACACAAAGCCCCAAGCAAATAAATGAACGCAAACACTAGTGATAATTGCAAGGTAGGTGGGATATACAAACAGCACATGAGACACAGCTCAACCAACCAAAATACCTGTTTGTGTGCATCCATTTATCCAACAAATATTTCACTGAACCAGTTTATTGAACTAGCTGGATTGATAGTGAGAAATCAAAAAACAATACTATTTGTCTCATAAAACAGCTTTCAAATCCACTCCTTTGGATAACCCTTTCTTCCCCTGAACAATACCTCAGAAAAGCCCCATAGTCTTTTCTGGTTGTATTCAGGTATCGACAGCTGCATTATTAAATATTAAAAAATTCTATCCCAATCAAAGTTAAAACTGTAATCTCTTGGTCAGGTTAAAGCTTCTCTTCACCCCCCAGATGTTCTCTCAGCCTTAGAAACCTGTTGTGTGCTCTGTCCTTCACCCTCCTTGTTCGATATTCTCTGTACTCTCTTCTGACAGGGAGAAAGGATGAAAAAAAAAGAAAATAAGAGCCTTGTTTTGTTTCTAAGAAGTTTTTTAAAGATAAGCTATTTATTTTTTTAACAGTTTTACATATATATAGACAAATTGCTAAGATAATAGAGTTCCCGTGTACCCCCTCCCCAGTTTCCACTCTCATTAACATCTTACATTCATGTATCACATTTGTTATAATTCATGAACCAATATTGATGGATTGTTATTATCTAAAGTGTATATTTATTCAGACTTCCTTAGATTTTCCCTAATGGCTTCCTTAGTTCTTAACCAGAATCCCATCCAAGATACTTTATTCCATTTAGGAATCCCATCTCCTTAGGCTCCTCTGGCCTAAGACACTGTCTCAGGCTTTCCCAGTTTTTGGTGACCTGTTTCAGAGAAGACTGGTCAGCTGTCTTGTAGAGTGGCTCTCAACTGGGATTTGTCCCATTTTTTTCCCACACGATTAGACTGGGATTGGGAGGAAGTCCACAAAGGTGAAGTGCCATTTTCATCATGTCACATCATGGACACGTATTATCAGCATGACATATGACTGCTGATGTAGACCTTGATCACCTGGATAAGGTACCTTTTTGTCTGTTTTCTCTACTGTAAAGTTACTCTTCTTTCCCCCTTTCCATACTGTAGTTTTTGGAAGAAAGTCACTATGTGCAGACCACACTGAAGGAATGAGAGTTATACTCCACCTCCTTGAAGGCAGAACATCTACATAAATTATCTGCAATTCTTCTACGTGAGAGATTTATCTATCCTCCCCCACTTATTTATTTATTCAATTATTTCTTTGTATCTGTGTGAACTCATGGGTATTTATTTTATACTTTGAGTTATAATCCAATGCTACTTTATTTTGTCATTCAAATTAGTCCAGCTTCAGCCAGAAAGAAAGAGAGTTCTTTCAGTTGGCCCCTGAGTCCCTTTGATATATTCCCAGCATTGTGTGTGTGTTTGGGCAGGGCCATGGGGGGGTGGCTGTTTTTGTTATTTTTGTGTGTTGTGTTGTTATTGTTAGCAATCTCTAACTTTCTGGCAGAATGAGAAATTCCAGGCCTGTTTTATGTATTCACTGTCCTAGCCCTAGACTCAACCGTTTCCCCAAAGAGCCTTGATTTCTTTTATTGAAGAATGGTATCAGAAAGCAAGATCTTCAGTTTCTTGGTTTTTTTGTTTTGGGGTTTTTTTTTGCGGTACGCGGGCCTCTCACTGCTGTGGCCTCTCCCGTTGCGGAGCACAGGCTCCGGATGCGCAGGCTCAGCGGCCATGGCTCACGGGCCCAGCCGCTCCGCGGCATGTGGGATCCTCCCGGACTGGGGCAGGAACCTGCGTCCCCTGCATCGGCAGGTGGACTCTCAACCACTGCGCCACCAGGGAAGCCCTCACATTACCTAAGTTTTAGTGATAGAGAGATAGATATTGAGTCTTTACTCTCTTGATGCTTCTCCTCTCTCTGCCTATTTCTTTCTGATTCTTGCTCTTGGATGAAGCTGGCCCTTGGGCAGCTCCAACAAAGAGTCTTGCTCAATAGGCATCTTCTTGCTAACAGGTTCTATCGCTACAAACTAATGTATCAGGGACAGAAGTCCCTGAGATGGTGAACTTTTTCTAATCTCCCTTCTTCAGATACAATCTTCCTCCAAAGTGTCCACCGTGGGGCAGAAATGTCAGCGGTTAGTCAAAGTGATTTTTTATTATGGCATGATGGAATCTCAAGGTACAAAATGTATATAGTCAAACTACACTTAATGGCATTGTAAAATGTATTAACCAAATTTGGATATTTTGAGAGGGAAAAGGGGAGCTCTAGGACAGCAGACATAAACAAAACTGTCTTGAATAAATCTGGACATACAGTCATCCTAACCATGGTAAACAATCAACCTGGCAATGGACAAGCTATTAGACAGTCATTTGAGGGAGCTCTTTCCTTTGACTCTTCACATTAGCGGAGTCCCCTCTACTGGTCATGTAGCATCACTTTCCTTGTTGTAAATCCACCTTCCTCCTTATGAAATGCTGAGATAGCGTCATTTTTTTTTTTTCCCCAAAAATGGCCACAAGAATTACTCCCATGATCACTGGCCATGTGACTCTGCCCCTTATTCCACTAAGAAGTAGAATTTATTTTCCCTCCCCTCGAATTTGAACTGGTCTTGTGATTTACCTTGACCAGTAGTAACATGTGGAGGAAGTGATTTTATGTGATGAAAAGGGCCTAGACCTCAAGAGACTTGGCAGTGTAAGCAGCTTTTTGCAGGCAGCTCATTGCAGGCAGCAGCTCTCTGCAGGAGACCCCTTTTGTCTTGTCACTTTAAGCAAAGCTATATTGTAACTAACTTTTAAATCAGGAACCCTCTTGTTCTACTCATCTCCAGCCCAAGCACACCTTTCAAATCTTTTGATCATACAATACCTTGCCTAACCTGTTGATTCTTTCCTTAGATCAAAGAAATAGAAATAAAGAGTAAGTAGTTAACAAATGACCAGGTCTTTTCCCCAGTTTCCCCTTCAGTAATCTTGTGAACAGGCTGGGTGAATGAGACGGCATCTAAAGAAAGATCACAAGAAGTTGACAAGTCTGCACACAAAGTCTGCACACAGTTGGGGGCAATGACTCTGATCCCCTATCTCAATGATTAACTGGGATTACTTCCCCTTTCTCTCTCTAAAAACTTTCATGGCTGAGCAGAATCTTTGGAGCTGGTTCTGGGACCTGAGTCCACCTTCTCCCCAGGTTGCCGCTTCCTGAACAAAGCAACATTTCCATTCCTACCGGCACGTGTCTCCGCAGTATGGAGTGTTCGAGTGGCAGGCAGCCGAACCTGAGTTCAGTAACAGCAGCTTTTTCCTTTGCCCTTTTAGAATCACGCACTGAGACCACATTCATGTAAGGAAGCTTAGAGTGAAAGCTCCAGCATCGGGGTTAATCACCCCTTGGCAGAGGCCAGCCCCCTCAATCTACACCCTGAATGACTGAGCCCAGGAAAGACCAGCAGAAATACCATCTGGAAAACCCAAAGAATTGTGACTAATAACGAATCACCTTTTGTTTTAAGCCAGTAAGTTTGGGGTTGGTTTCTTATACAATGAAGGAAAACGGTTAACAAATGCTTAAAATAAATTAGTTTTCTCTCTACAGTTCTTTAGACACTTGTAGTTTAATAACTACAATAAAGCCAACTGGGATTTATCCAAGGCACCAAGTTTTAAAGACTGTGCAGGTTTTAAAACCACCGCAATCTGGCCTCTCTGCTACCAGCTGAAGCAGCCAGCTTGCCCCTGTCAGCTCTTTGGCGTAAAGTGGAAACCGGTAAAGCAGGGACTTAGTTTGTACCAAGTCAGGGACCACTCTCATATCTCTAGAGGTTTCACACTGCCCAGCTTAAAGGGCGTTATTTTTTGCTTTTGGTTCTGTGCCCCAAAATTAATGTCACCTAATTTACCCTCAAACAAGCAACACCTTTTACAGCCTGGGCTCCAGAGGCACTGCTCATTCATTAAAAGCTTCTATTATGATGAACCGAGTATTGAGCTGGATGAATTACATCATGTCATCCGACCCTCACAGCATCAACATGTACGTGACACTACGGAGAAAAAATTCCTTGCTCTGGTTTCCCCAAATAGATCAGGACTCCAATTAAAGGACTATTTTATACTAAAACTTGTGGAATTTCCTGCTTATTTATGTCTACCTTAATGCCCAAATTAAGAGGGTTGCAATTTCTGGAAAGGGCCTTTCTACATACCCTGCAGATTCCATGATTCCGTACATGGAGAACTATGTAAGTCAACGGTGCCAACATTTACTGGCTTAGATGAGGCTAATGTCAGTTCTTAAACATTTCACAATAACTTTTACAGGCTTTTCAGGTAATGTCAGATGAAAAAATAATTGAGATAAATGTGCAAATTTAGATGATGTGGATCTGGGTAATTTTTCACATGAACGACTCCTTGAGCCACTCAGAACTCCCCTTTATCCTAAAAACTAAACAATCCCCTCTGAGACAGGATTAAATTCTGGCAGGTGACCGCCAGCAGGTTTCTAAAGCAGACTTGCTGCTATACGAATCCCTTTATCTGTAAGCATCTTTCCTTTGGGGAAACTCAATGAATATCATGATAAGGGTCATTTAAGAATCATTAACAATTTGTATTCACTGTGGTAAAATACCTATCTATATCTAAGGTTACTGTGCTTTTCTCTAGAACACCAAGAGCTGCAACAGGCAATAGTAACTAAAGTACCACCAAGCTAGGAGCTTACTTCCTTTTATAGAATCTATAGTTTGAAAAACAAATGCCGCTAACTCCACAATAATATTGTTCTGGAAATAACCACTATTCTTATAATAAAATTTTTTTAAAAAGTAAAAAGAGAGAGAGAGACTAAGACAAACTTACTGCATCAAGAAGAGCTAAACAATTAAAAAATGTCAGATTACAACACAGCTGTTCAAATACGTATTTTCAAATATTTCGGATCTTAAGGCTGTTTGCCTAAAGGAATTTTACAATCTTTTCACATGCAACATTCTGGCCTTGAAAGTGCTAAAATTCCACAAGGAAGCTGCTAGCAATATTTCCATTTCATTAGAGAAAGAATACTGAAATCAATTTACCCTGAACTCAGGTCAAATTATAAAATGCGAAGCACTGAAAATGACAATTTCAATTATCAGCAGTAAATGGATAAGATTTTTAAGTGAAAATCAGAGGCAAATTCTTTAAAACACAAAGAAAAAAATGATTAAAAATGCTTTTAAATTCTAGTTTTGCTGTTTTTTTTCTTATTAGGAGAGATTGTGTACTCAGTGTAGAAGAACTGGAACATTTAAAAATATAAACAAATAAATATAAAAAATAAAACAAAATCTATAGAACTTACTAACAAGATTATTAACTCATTGTATTTTGTTATATTCTTTTTCTTCTTACACATGTGGTATTATAATGAAAATATATTATATCGTGCTTTTTTTTTAGTTGACATTTTGGCATGAGTGTATCCCCATGACTTTCAATAAAAATAAAGTATAAAAAACAACAACAAAAGGGAAATGCACAAACTTTAATGCTGTGCAAATTCCACTTTATAGATATCCAACAATTCATTTAATCATTCCTTTTTTGTTCAATATTGTGGAAATATACAAAAAGCAGATAAGCGTTTTATTTAAACATAAAATAAGCCACAAAATTGAGTATATGTGAACATATAAATATACTATACTAAAGGCTATAGTGGTAGCTTTTTTTGTTACTACGCACTCTGAGCACTCTCTACTTGGAAAAATTAATACAAAGCTTTTATAAATAGTCATGTGTGTGCTTATATGTGTGTAATGTAGCTTCACAAAAAGTGTTTCAGTCCTGGTGGATACAAAGCTTGTCACCAACATTGGTCTGGCCTTGAAATCTCTCAGTCTCTAGAGAATGTACATTGCATTCTGGTCTGTCAATCTGACCCAAAATAAAAACTAGAAAACTCTGAAGTTGTTTTTTTCAGATGTCTATATTCAAAACAAGTTAAAAACTAATACTATGTTAAGCCTCTGTGTACAGACTTACTTTTTTTTGGCACATGATATCAGCTTTCTTCTACAGAATAATTATAGAGAAGACAGACAAATTTATAAAGAAGCTATACATTTTTTTTTTTTTAGAAAACATATTAGCTTTCAGGATTAGGAGGTTTCAAGTCATATACCCTGCTAGGGATGAAGGGAAGAAAAGGACTTCTATTACTGCCCTCAGTTATTTGATCATCTGCTTTTCAACATGGGTGGTCATGTCTCTACGCTAGGGTGCAAATGTCCAGCCCCCTCTATGGACAAGGACACCACGGAACATTCCCAGGCATCAGCATGGAACTGGGTTCTATGCACTCCAGGCACTCCTCCACAACCACTTCCTATTACCTATTTACTGTTGCACCTTCAGGGCACAGGTAAGCATTTAGGAGGCTTTGTGGGGTTTGTTTTGTTTTGTTTTGGGATGAATGAATGAATCACCGATGACCTGATGCTTTCTAATTATAAACAGCTGTAGTGACTGCGGCCCTTCCCAATTAGATTTCCTTAAAAAAAAAAAAAAAAAAGGCAGAGATTTCCTTTTGGAGTTTCCTGCCAGAATTACCAGGACTTCTTCCCTTCATTGACTGACTTGCATAAGGTGAAAGCCAATAAAAGGCCAGTTATTCCTCTCACCCCCAGGGAAATACCACACCTTCAACATTATAATGAGTTTGGAGAAAACAGGGATCATGAACAAACATGATAATATAAATGGTCTAAAAAAGAAAAGCAACTTTTTTTGTGATGTCAGCATTCTGGTATATGAGGGATTTATAAGCCTCCTATACCTTGGAACTACTCCTTCCTTTCTTACTACCTTGTAATCTTCTGCCTGCTGCTCTAAAAATCAGTCTCTGGCTTGTCTCTATTGTATCCCCAGTGCCTAGAACAATGTTTGGAAGATAGGAGGTGCTCAAGAAATATTAGGGGACTTCCTAGGTTACAGCAGCACCCTCTGGTTTCCACCACTGCTCCCCATCTGATCCACCTTGAACAACACTCTTCAAGACTCACTGTCTTGAAAGAACAGTCTGGTCACATCCCTCTCCAATCAAGAATCAGCCAAAGCTGCCTTTGATAGCAGCATCCATAGCCAACACACTTGCTTTCAAAGCTACTCTCTATCCATGCTGTATTCTACCTCTCTAACCAGTGCTGCCATCACTAACCAAACGCCCACTTTCTGATCCCATCAGGCTTTCCCAAGGTCTGTTCCTAACCTCCACCCTTGCCAAAATGCAAGCACATTCACATACATCTTCAGGACTTCTCATCACTGATTCAGAGAAGCCTTTCTTTCTCCCACTCAAAATCCCATGTGCTTCAAAGGAAGTTCAAATCTTGCTTTGTGAAATGTCTTTTCTCACTCTACATTGAGGTTTACTTACTCTGAATTCATACTTACTTACTACTTTAGTCCTTTATTTTTTTTTGTCCTGTGGTTTGCCTCTCAACTGGACTCCCTCCTGAATGCTCCCAACAATATTCCAGTGTCTTAATGTAATTCACATTAAGGCTGTGAGGCTGTGTGGAAAGTCAGAAATCACAGAAGCTGCCTAATAATTGGTGCAAGGCTAGTTTAATTCACCATCCAAGTCCTGTAAGAGGCACAATATTGCCATGTAAAAGTCACAGAAATGAATCTGAAGGTTTCAGCTCAATCAGAATGAAGGCCTATGAGTATATGATTATGTGTGCATAAGTAAATGTGTGTTTTTATCCTAAAAGACAGAACTCAGTTTCCTCTCTTGTTCTTCTCTAGGTACTTCTCTTTTCCCCTTTTCTGAAAGAGTATCACGCTCAACTTTACATTTTTGGGTAGCATATTAACTCAGAGTGTTTAAAACTTCACTGACAGGGACCTGAAATGAACACTGTCCTCAAAATGCTTTATCAGTGATAAAGAATATGATCCAAAAAAAGCTTATCTAGGGTACCATCTATAAATATCTATTGTGCTGATGACTTCCTAAAAAACATTTATCTGCTTAGTTGCACTTATTATCCTAATTTTACACATACTCATTTTCTCTTGAATAGGAAAAATATTTCAAGAGTCAACTATTTTCTAAACCATTTGATACTGCTAGTTTGTTCGCTGTTCCTGCCACCCCAATGCACCAGCTGAAACAAGAATGTAACCATAATTCACCTAGCAGTAATGAATACGATAGCCTTCTAACAGAGCTCTGTCTAATAGAACTTTCTACGATGGTGGAAATGCTATATAACTGGCACTGTTAAGAGACAGAAGCCACTAGCCATTTCTGGCTATCGAGCACTTGAAGTGTGGCCAGTGGGACTGAGGGAGTGTTTTCATTTTAGTTAACTGAAACAGCTAGCTAGAGACTACCATTTTAGACAGTGTAATCCCAATATAAGCAACACTGTTAAGATTATGCATTTACTGAAACTACAAAGGATTAGTAAATAACATTCAGGATAAAATGACATGTGTTTTAACAGTAAATACTTCTCATACTTGGAGTTCATATCTCTGGGTAAATAAAAATAAATATTTGGAAAGAATATTTCCAGATAAGGCCTTGAATATGGTACTAGATGTATATTGGAATTGGAATTAGAAGCTATAGCTAGATAAGGACGTGGATAAAACATATTCTTCAGACATAAACATTTTTACATAAGTATTTATGAATGAAAAGATATGCTATCTGGGATTTGTTTTAAAATCATACAATAAAAATGAATGTCATTAAACACAATAAAATTTAACTGATCATTCCTAGCCTACCATTAACAAGCGTACATTTAAAAATTTTTTCTTGGCATTCTGGCTTAAAAAAAAAGATGACCTGGATTTGCATAAAGTACAAATCTCTCAATTTAAATGTAAAATACTAAATATTGTAAAGAAATGTTTACCAAGTCTTTTGTTACATTTTCTAGTTAAAAAAATAAAAGTCTCTGATGGGTATTTTGGCCAAAAAGAATATTTCCCAGGAGTCAGAAGATGCATGTTTTCAGCTATATTCCTAAGTAGTTGTGTGGCACTGGGAAAACTGCTTTATGTCTCAGGGACTTAAAAATGTAGAACACATGATCACCTACTTTGAAATTATTTGATTCTATCAATACATCAGTCTCATACTGTTCAAACTACTTTAAGGATATTTTTGAGGCTCAATTGAGAAAAAAAAAAATGAACACTTTGCAAACGGGAAAGTGACACACCAGTGCAAGCCTACTTAAAGAAAAATATGATTCAGGATCAAGAATTCTCAAATTTACTAGGATCTTGATGCTGCTACCCTAGTCCATAAGTTTTTCTGGACCACCCCAGAATATATGCTGGGATGTGTATTAGCTTAAATATATATTTACATATATATTTAAGATATTTTTTATCTCATAGAATCAATATCCAATTATACCCACATATTTCTTATTTTTCTTTGCTTTTTATTTCTTCCTATATTTCTAAACTTCCATTTTCATTGATCTATATCAAATACGTCATTTAGTATTTCCTTTTTTATGGGTCTGCTATTCATGCATTCTTTTAGTTTTTATTTGCCTGAAATATCTCTATTTCACCTTCATTCTTGAAGAATATATTGTCTTGGTACAGAACTCTAGGTTGGCATGTATTTTTAAAGCACATTAAAATATCATTTTATTTTTTCCAGCTTCCTTTCTTTTCTGTAGAAAAGTTAGCTGTTAAAATAATTGTTGCTACTTTGAAGTTAATCCTTTCTTTTGTACCTCCTCTTTTAAGATACTTTCTCTATCTTTAATTCTTTGCCAGTTTACTATGATGTGTTTAGCTGTAGGTGACATTTTATTTTGTGTTATTTTGAGTTTGTAAAGGCTTTTGAATCTGTGGCTTACTGTCTTCAATCAATTTTGGACGGTTCTTACTTGGTATTCTTTCAAATAATGTAGCTACCCTTTCTTCTCTTTTTGTTTTGCTCACATTTTCCAAATTATAGATCCTCACCCTCTGTATTCCTAGTCTCTTACTCTTTTTTTGGCATTTTTCTACTTTTTTCCTCTCTATGCTTCATTAAACATAGCTTTTTCCAACTCATTTTCAAGTTTACTAAGTACTTTTGCCGCTGTTGCTATTTTGCTTTTAAAATTGTGCGTTGAGTTTTCAGTTTTCATATTTACAGTTTCTAGAATTTTTATGTTATTATCCTTCATGGCTTCTACTTCTCTGCCAAAATGTCTAAGCTCTCTTTGTTATCTCTCTGAAGATACGAGCCTAGTCACTTGAAAGTCTGTTCTGATATTTGGAGGTCACATTAATCCGTTTCTGTTGTTTGTTGTATCTGGAGGGTTTCATACCTACTGACTTGTTGCCTTGTACCCTTATTTTGGATTATGTCGTGAAATAGTATTTTTAAATTAGAGAAATAACTTGAGCCCTGGCATGATATTACTTTCCTCCAGAGAGGATTTATGTTAGCTACTTCCAGGCACCTGATGGCATTGGTAATACAGGAGTGCCGTGATTCAATTGCAGTTGTTGTGATAACTTGGAGCCAAGCTGCAGTTACAGTGAGGGTGTGTTCACTTCTGGTTCACTGTTACTTCTAACATTAAACCTTTGCGTGTCTGAACCCAAAGAGATGGATTTCCCTATCTCCCCACCTTAGTAGGACCTGGACTCCAACCTCATTCTTCCATATGCTGATAAGCTATATAGATTGATTTTTTAAAATATTTTATTTATTTTATTATTATTCTTTAATTTCATTTTTGGCTGCACTGGGTCTTCATTGCTGTGCATGGGCTTTCTCTAGTTGCGGTGAGCAGGGCCTTCTAATTGTGGTGGCTTCTCTTGTTGCAGAGCATGGGCTCCAGGCACGTGAACTTCAGTAGTTGTGGTGCACGGGCTCAGTAGTTGTGGCTTGCAGGCTCTAGAGTGCAGGCTCAGTTGTGGAGCACAGGCTTAGTTGCTCCGTGGCATGTGGGATCTTCCCAGAACAGGGCTCGAACCCATGTCCCCTGAATTGGCAGGGGGATTCTTAACCACTGTGCCACCAGGGAAGCCCAGACTGATTCTTAAATGACGCTTCAGATTCCTCGAAAAAGTGGCCCCCAAATCAGCTTATCTTCCTGGAACTCTGTCCTCCTCTGTATCCTGGACTTGCAATTTTTTCCTCTCCTGTTAGCTCTGCACAGTCTTAAAATACATTCTCTTTTATAACACTTGATTCAGATTTTCTAGTTGCCCTCAGTAGCACTATTAACTTGTATGAATCAGTCTGTGATGAACAGAAATAGAAGTCTTAGTAGAGTTTATTTAGTTTACTTGTTAAAAAACTGAATACTGCCCCACCACCAAAAGCATAAAATATCACTAATGTTTTTAAAAATTAAAAAAAAATGTACCTGCAATTTTTAAAGCATTTAATTTGGCCAAAAATAAAAGATTCAGAATAAAATGTAACATTATTGGTTTAGTTTAAACAGAAATATGATTTTAATTAGCTTGGATATAAAAGTATTGGCTTATCTAACCAAATTATTGAAACGGGCTATAAGAAGTTGCCCTTAGGAATGATTATATTTATAAAGCCAAACACTGTTTGCATGACACTTCCCTCAGTTCTTGTGCCTCTTATGCTCTTTAGATGTTGACTTTACCCTATTGCAGAAAAGCTTAGTTATCATGGCAGGGAACACAACTTGTGATAGTGTTCAGTTTATAGCCTTAAATCTTGCCACCAGAAGGAAAAAAGAGGCTTTTCCTGGCTACTATTCCTCCTTTCCACCAATATCCAATAAGAAGAATCCTAGGAAATGCCCAGCTTAGGTCCTATTGGACCTACTAGGTTCTGTCTTTGGATCATCACTGTGGTCCATTTCTCCAGCTTGGCTTAGATCCTATGTCCATCCTGGATCCATCACTGTGGTCAGTTTCCTTAGAAGGGGTTATTCTTATTGGCTATAGCAGATGCCAGCCATCAGATTAGGGTCTCTCTGAGGGAGAAGAATGGGGAAGAACGACAATTGGGTATAGGAAAACTATTACCCCTTTGTTATGCCACACGAAACCTTTTACAAGTAAGTCCCATCCTGCTTCCAACTTCACATTTTACTATTGCTTCTTTTATACATTTATCCTTAACACAGTAAACTTCTTGGCCTTTTCTCCAAATGTGCTGTGTCTTTTCATGAATTCGTGTTGTCTTCTTGCCTAGAAATACCTTCTGTTACACAACCTGTCATTGCCTACGCATTTTTAAAGACACAGCTCAAGGATCACCTCTGTGCATTCTCTCTCTTTCTCCTTCCCCCTTCATACACACACACACACACACACACTCATGCATACACTCACCCACTCTGGATTTTCCTTCAACTCCTCAGGAGATCAACAGTCTCTTCCTGCTAAAGCAGTCCCTCTGTATCCATCCTATTGAAATCACTCTCGTTATGTGTACTTTGTTACATCAAACTCTGATCATCTCCAGTTAGTTGCCATTTCTTATATTTATATACTCATACTTTGCCACATCAAAAACAGCCCATAAACATTTGTTGAATCAGTAAATGAAAAGCAACATCCTCCAAGGTTTAGCACTCAACTCACTAATCAGTCAATATTGAATAACTGTCTATTCTCCTGGGAAGCAGTTCTAATATATGCCTAAGAATCTCCTCACTTTTCCATCAGTCTAGGGTTAGAAGAACCACTGGGCATGCTCGTTAGCCACTAATTACCTCTGTTTATTTCCTTAACCCTGGAAGAGAACAGCATGTTCTCATCGGCGTAGTAGTGTATTTTGTTTGTTGGGTTATTAATGGAAGGAAAGTTGGTTAAATCCTGCTTCCATAAAAAAAAGTAGGTGAAAAGAAAGTAATAAATGAAATGTGAGAGAGGTAGATTTTTTTTTATTGCCTCTTATGGACATATTGTGACTGAACTATAATAGATTATTGCTCAGGAAAGAAATGTTTTGTGTCATCCCTTGAATGTTTCATTTGTGTCCCCCCCCCACCTCCCCCCACAGTACCCTTCCCTGTTGTGCAGCCTGGGCACTTATTTGTGTTTATTATGTGTTTGGGGAACTCCTTGGGATGAATCAACCTGTCATAGAGAATGAATACGCCCTCTATGAAAAGAAAAAAAACATTAGGAATTCCATAATATAGTGGGGCCATATCTTATGAAATGCCCAGCGAAAAGATGAATCAAAGAAAAACATAAGCAACCTGAACACCCAGAGAATAATCACAGCAAGAAAATGGTGCTCTAGTAACTGACAGATTCAAAAAATATGTCCTGAGAATGCTGAGTTGGCCGAAGTGCCCTGATATTCCACAAAGGTGTGAAGATCGAAGAGTGCCATTTAGATCATGCTCTAGTGAAGGGCTCTTGTACCAGGAAGCTGTGTATCAAAAGCTTCAGTGATAGCAGACAGAGCCACTTGCAAACGTCTCTCAAGCAGAGTCCTTTAATCATACCTTAGGTATGCGAGGCTTTCATTTGGATGAGCGATGCATTCGGGAAACATAGTTTTATGGGTGTTATCGGATGGAGATATATACCACAGAATGGAAGAAATATTCATCCTAGAGCAGCAAATAATATTTATTTATTTGACGAAATTTCACCAAGTGTTAGGAACAGTTAACTTTTTTTTCTGCCATTTGGGGGAGATAGATTTTTTCAAACAGGAAAAGACAGGATGGATGTATTAGTATTTTTTAATTATTGTGTAAAAAATTCCTACAAACTCAGTGGCTTAAAGCAATGTCCATTTATTTGTTCATGGTTTTTTAGGGCAGAATTCTGGATATGGTATAACTGGGTTCTCCACTCAAGGTCTCATGAGGCTGAAATCAAAGTGTAAGTTAGGCTGAAATCCTACTTGGAGCTTCAGGTCCTCTTCGGAGCTCACGTGGTTGTTGGCAGAATCCAGTTATTTGTGTTTGTAAAACAGAGGTCCCTGCTTTCTTGCTGACTGTCAGGTGGGAGTTGATCTCAGCTTCTAGAGGCTGCTCTCAAGTCCTTGCCAGATGGCTCTCTCCATCTTCATAGCCTGAGTCAGAGAATCTCCCTCATGTCAAATCTCTCTGACTTTAGGAAGGGCCATATCCCTTTAAAGGATTTACCTGGTTAGGTCACTCCCTTTTGAATAATTCAAAGCCAACTGATTGTTAACATAATCATGGAGATGACAGTCCATCCTATGCACAGTTTCACCACATTCAAAAGGAGGGAAATATATAAGGCATGAATACTAGGGGTGGGACTTAGGATTGGAGGCCATCTTAGGTTCTGTCACCATAGAGGATCTCTGTTTTAGGAAGGTGACTCTGGCAAAGTATGAATGATAGATCAGAAAGGTAAGAAGACACAGCCAATAAGTGTCATCTTGTGTGTCGATTCCAGTTACATGGTGGGAGCTTCCTAGTGCACAGCGCTGATTCCCCAAGACAGAAAGAGCCTCGTAATTAAGCAAAGTACTGGAGAGTGGCAGCAGATGACTTTTAGAGGGCATCCAGGTAGTCCTGGAAATGGATAATGTCAACCGGAATCAGAGAAGGTATAGTAGGAAGGGAGAAAATGCAGGAGATATACATACCATGAAGCTGTGATAGACGAGAGAGAGAAATGAAGATGATTCTGCTCTGGAGCATCACATGCAGGCAATTCTCACAGGTTGCCTCAGGCAGTCGGCAGTGTACAAGTGTCTGGGATAACAGGGCATTTAGGAGTCTCACGGGCCAAAGCAGCCCTCTTGGCAAAAGTCAATTCCCATGGCCTTAGCCATCATATCCTGTGGTAGCTTACATTTTTTATAGGGGCCACGATTGGCTATGCCGACCTTGTTCCTTTTCTTGGATCATCACTGACCTTCACTGATGTTTCTCTTCTAAGTAACCTTTTCTGTCCTCTTCTCTTGGTCCAGGGAGTTTTCCTGATGACTTCCTTTCTCCTTCTTCACTCAGGCAATCTCATGCGCTCTTTTCTCAAAGTAAGGCAACTCATTGGCCAGGACTGAACTGCAAAAACTTCCATTTTTTCTTCGTTTTATGTTCCATCTCTTCATCTACCACAGTTCCCTATTGTTCTAACCATTGTGAACAGGTATGCCATGCACATGCAGATGTTTGGGAGCAGCTGGGCACCTAGGTCCAGAGCTTGGGAGACAGATTAAGGGTTGGGAACTTCTTTTAAAAAAATGTAAACCATCACTTTTGATTAACATCAGCATTAAAACGAAATCTCTGAATTCGCTGCATTGGAGAAGGGAAAATGTAATGAAAACTATCACAGTGTTAGCAAAATGGTTATCTTTACATCATTCACATTGGTAGCCCTGTCCCACTTTGAGCTGCCAGGAGCCCAGTGAGATTCGCTTGCCATAAAAATAAAAAGTTATGGTTAAAGCAGCAACCATTAGTTGAGCATCTACTCTGTGCCAAGTCGTTTTTACATGAGGCAATAATGGTGACATGGTGTAAGCAAATGGGCTCTGGAACCAGAATGTTTGGGTCCAAATATCAGTTTCCAACATAACTATATGATTGTCAGTAAGTTACTCACTTAATCTTCTATGTCTGTTTTGTTATCTGTATGATTAGAATAATAACAGTTGCCTCTAGACTTTTTCTGCAGGCAAATAAATTACACTACTTAGCACTTAGAATAGTGTCTTATACATGGCAAACACTAAACAAATATCAACTGTTATTATTTTTATGCATGATGATACATTGTCGACACAATTATCTATCGAGGAAGGGAGGACTTTTCCATTTATCAGTAAGAAAACTGAGACTCAAAGATGTTTTCAAAAAACTGTCAAATATCTCAGAGAGAGAAAGGGCATGAAGTTGCAATTTGAATCCCACCGTGTGACTGGTGATCGTGTCCTTTTCACGCACAGTGAAAAGGACACGATCACCAGTCACACGGTGGGACTCAAATTGCATTAAATACAGATGATTGACATTAAAAAATATTTCTTTTTCTCTTGCATGATTGTTCTGGACTAGATATAATTGACTTCCATCTAGCACAGTTTCTAGTGCACAGGGACTGCATAAATGGCAAGTAGCTGTAATCATTATCTATTTCACCATGAACTATTTAAAACTGACCTAAATGGATATAATTCTCTAAATTTTTGGTAGAACCATATAGCTTACCTCTGCACTCAGTTTCTCACACAAAATATTCTCTCTCTTTTTTTTTTTTTTTTTTTTGTGGTACGCGGGCCTCTCACTGTTATGGCCTCTCCTGCCGTGAAGCACAGGCTCCGGACGTGCAGGCTCAGCGGCCATGGCTCACGGGCCCAGCCGCTCTGCGGCATGTGGGATCCTCCCGGACCAGGGCACGAACCCGTGTCCCCTGCATCTGCAGGCAGACTCTCAACAACCGCGCCACCAGGGAAGCCCTCTCCTTCTCTTTCTTAATCTCTCTCTCTCCCTCTCTCAGATTTGGTCCATGATAGGAAGAAGGATTTACACTTCATTATTATTTCATTATTTTACATTTATATTTGATGATAGAGAAATTGCATACAGTAAAATAGTAGGTCATCAAATACAACAGAATCACTGAATAATGGACAGAGGAGTTAAAATGTCCTGATTTTATTCTCGGTTTTCTATTGAAAACAAATAAGAAATTATAATATGAAAAATTCATATACACTAGATACAAACCAGCTTCTTCAATAACATTGAAAGTTGTTTTTTTAGATGTTTCTAATTTACTTTTTGTGGTGTGCAGTTCTACGAATTTTAGTATATATATAGACTTATGTAAGTACCAGTACAATCAGGATACAGAGTAATTCCGTCATCTCTGAAAGCTCCCTTAAAGGTAATGCTTTACGTGAGTCTTTGGAAAATAATAAATAAAAATGTTAAACTCAGAGATACAAAAAAGAATGAGAAGATAATGGAAAAAAATATTTAAAATTTGAATAAAATTTAAGTTCTTCTCCTGACTCTGCTGCTTATTATCTGTGTAATTTTGTGAACATCTTTAATTTTTCAAGCTCCAGTGTCTTCATTTTTAAAATAAGAAGGTTAGGCTAAATGAGTCCCTACTACTCTTACTTGGTTTCAAATTCTGGAATTATGATTCTGTGTAAATCACATGAACCCAAATATTTCAGAAAGAATCCTTACTTCCTGCTAAATAAATATATTTCTTCTATTCCTTCTTTATGATCTACTCCTGAGATGTAGTCTTTAATCTCATGTTTATATTCATTTCTTAATCTATCCATTGGAAAAATGACTACAGCACATAAAGTATATAGCATCACATTTTCCTTAATTCCCTTTAGAATGTATGATTTGAATTATGGTTTCAACATTGTGATGACATTTTGCTATATTGCTACTTCAATGTGATATTTTGATTGATAAATTGTAATAATTTTTAGTAGCTTATCTTCAACAAAAGAAGACGAAACCTGAGGAATGACAAGTGACTTGAGAAACTCTAACTTTCATGCTGTCCTCTTTATTGCATTTTCTGGAAGTTGTGTTCATGTGATCCACCTTGGGAAGACAAGGTTAAGGAAAATATGTGTGTCCTCCACCCAGGGTTTTCTATAGAATTTCTGTGGTGGCTGACGAGTTAACAGATGATTTAATCAGTGCAATTTCCCCTTTTCATCTGTGCCGTTTCCTCTGAACTCCAGGAGACACTGTGCTTGGAAATGAGACACTTGGCGCCTGAAATAGTGCCAGCTTTTGTTTATTGCTTCACAGGCTCAATTTTATGAGATTAGTGGCAGAGCGTTCCTTCATTAAGTCACTAAATCTCATTTCCCCTGAAGGCCATTGAGTGCCTCCCTGGGTGTAAAGATCTGGCTGGAAGGTGGCTCCCTGTGGTTAACTGCCCATTGATGTTGGGCCAGTCTTTTTGCAGGGAGTGGGGAGGACACTGGGAAGTGAGCGGTGGTCCCTGTCTGCAGGTATTCCCTCTCCCAGCTGCCTGTTTGAGAGGATATAACCCAGAGGGAAGGTGATGCAGGTCAGCTATGAATGTGTGCAAGTTGGAGTGAGCATATGTCAGCTACATTCATGTCTCTGCAGCCAGGGAAATCTGGCTTTTAGTGTCAATTTGTCATTATCGACAGTGGCTGTAGGCACAGAGCTTTCTCACAGACTAGAAACTCCTGGTACTCAAGGAAAGCCACTAAGTAGAACGAAAGGTCACTATAAGGGCTCTTGAACATGCTTCGGTCAACTGCGAGTTTATTTTAACCACTGAGTTTAAGTGTGAGTTTCTATTAACCAAGAATCTTTCTGTAGCCTGGAGGGATGCAGAACAGACTGGCTATTTAATACAACAAACCCATGATATTTGTGGATTCACCCTTGGAGGACTCAAACCATTTGCAAGCAACCCTAATGTGCACTGTGGGACTGATTGCATGGGTCTAGGCCATTAACTGATGGGTGAATCTAGCCAGCCACCAGCAGCTGAGTATTGATACTTTTTTGCATTCTCCATTTGTTACTGTATAGCTTTCTGTGTAGTGATTTAAGCATATTTCTTTGTAATGTATGATGGACAGATATATTCAGAGACCATGAGATTCTGGACAGAAATTTTATTTGTGAAAAATTAAGGGGTCTTTAAAGATCTATATGTTGTGAACTTTAGATTTCCCAAGGATCTTTAGCTATAGCTCCCCCAAATATTGAGTCTGCTGTAGTGTAATTTGTGTCTGAACTATGGTAACCCTTTAACTTC
Organism: Neophocaena asiaeorientalis asiaeorientalis; assembly: GCF_003031525.2. Lineage (NCBI taxonomy): Eukaryota > Metazoa > Chordata > Mammalia > Artiodactyla > Phocoenidae > Neophocaena > Neophocaena asiaeorientalis. The sequence continues at coordinate 5,227,302 of NW_020185337.1, read as the reverse complement.
TATTAACTCAGAGTAGAGATGACCTTGATAGTAGCATGTAACAGTCCTTGAGCCCTGTAATCTTGATACTATTTTACTGTACATCCTATCAGAGAAAGTTTATGCATATACAGTAAGTCCCCTACATACAAACCTTCAAGTTGCGAACTTTCAAAGACGCGAACATGCGTTTGCAGCTCCAATCATGTAAGTTAGTTCACGTGTCTGGCGTACATTGCCACGTGTGCATCCTGTACAAGTGGCTGTGTTTTGTGTACTTTACTGTACAGTACTATATAGAGTACAGTAGTACAGTATCTTTATTTCAAACCCAGGATGTCAGGAAGCAAGCGCAAAAGCAGCAGTGATGTAGCTGGTACTGCTAAGAAGCGCCAAGAGATAACGATGGAACTTGCTGTGCAACATGAGGAGCTTACTAATGAAGACCTGATGGAATTGGAGGCCCAGAGAAAGGACGAAGAGAGACAAGAGGAAGAAGAAAGTAACTGAAGAACCGAAGAGATTCACGACGCAGGAAATGGCAAGGGAATTTTCTTTACTTGAGGAGGGACTGTTTTTGAAGCACAGGACCCGAATGTAGAAGAGTACATGAAGGTTGCAGCAGCTGTTCAGAATGCAATGTAGTGCTACCATGTCATCTATGATGAGAGAAAAAGAGCTACTACCCAGACATCAATGGATCATTTTTTTTCAAGAGGGTAGATAGAATTGAATCCAGTAAGGAACCAGAACCAGTGCCATCTGTGTCAGGCGTGAGTGAAATTGCAGCTTGCCCTCCATCTCCTATTGCTGACGATCCTTCAGCTCTACCATCTCCCACCTCCTCTCCCTCCTCCAGTCAGTAACTCTTCTTCCCTGTTCACTCGATGCCAGCCCCTGTATGCCAGCTGTTATACTATACTTTTCAAGGTACTGTACTGTAAGATTGAAAATGTTTATTTTTTGTATTTGTTTGTTTTTCATGTATTATTTGTGCAAAAAAGTATTATAAACCTATTACCGTACAGTAGTGTACAGCCGATCGTGTTAGTTGGGTACCTAGGCTAACTTTGTTGGACCTAACGAACACGCTCTCAGAACAAAACTCATTCATATGTAGGAGACTTACGGTAATGTCTTTGTCTGGTTTGCATTAGAGAAATACTGACCTCATAGAATGAGTTAGGATGTTTTCCCTCAGCTTATACCTTCTGGAAGAGACTGTAGAGAATTGGTATAATTTCTTCCTTAAATGTTTGGTAGAATTCACCCATGAACCCATTTGGGCCTGGTGCTTTCTGTTTTTGAAGGGTAGTCATTATTAATTCAATTTCTTTAATAGATAAGAGGCCTATTTAGATTTTCCATTTCTTCTTGAGTGAGTTTTGTCAAATTGTGTCTTTCAAGGAATTGGTCCATTTCATCTAGGTTATCAAATTTGTGGGCATAGAGTTGCTCATGTTAAAATACCTCCTCCCGAATATTTTCATAGGTATTGACTTTGCCGCATCTCAAAGCACTGTTTTTTAAAAAATATTCTTACAAGGTATAATTTTTCAAATATACCATAGGCACAGCAGGTGACTGACAGAGACAAAAAGTCAAATACTATATAGGTTTCCCACTACTACCCCAGATCAGAATGCGTCAGCTATCTCTAGGTCTTCATGTTTGAGTTCACCTCATTTTATCAGTGAGCACTCTGCTTGTCGTCTTTGAATGGGAGATATTAACAACACTGTTACAGGAATTAGTTGAGAAAAGAGAGGTGGATCATTTATTTCCAGATATAACCACAAGTAAAACTGAGAATTCTTATCACCATACATGTGTCTCATCCACTTCTGGATGAGACCGTGCAAGAACTAAAATTAAAAAGTAGAGGCCTAGCAAAACTTGCCCTGCTTGTTGTAATTTAATAATAATGATAATAATAATAATAATTAAAAGATGTAAAACCTCAGGCAAATACTAAACTACATAGGATACCAGGAGTGTAGATGTAAACTAGGAATGTTGTAGGCAAACCAGGAAAAGAACATACTTTGCAATTCTATGAATTCAGTGCAATTCTAATAAAAAATAGCAACAAGTTTTCTAGTAGTACCTAACAAACTAATTTTTAAATGTATATGAAAATGTCAAAGAACCAAGACACTCTTCTAGAAGACCAACAAGGTGAGAGGACTTTTCTATTGGTAATCAAAATTTATTATAAAGCTACAGTAATTGGGCTTCCCTGGTGGCGCAGTGGTTGAGAGTCTGCCTGCCGATGCAGGGGACACGGGTTCGAGCCCTGGTCTGGGAGGATCCCACATGCCGCGAAGCAACTAGGCCCATGAGCCACAACTACTGAGCCTGCGCGTCTGGAGGCTGTGCTCCACAACAAGAGAGGCCTCAACAGTGAGAGGCCCGCACACCGCGATGAAGAGTGGCCCCTGCTCGCCGCAACTAGAGAAAAGCCCTTGCACAGAACCGAAGACCCAATAGAGCCAAAAATAAAAATAAATACATTAAAAAAAAATCTACAGTAATTAAGATTATGCAGTATCTGTACAAGGATGAACTAACAGATAAATGGAATGAAACAGAGAGCCCAGACATAGAATTATTAATGTATGAATAGTTGAATTATGAGAAAGTTGACACTGCAGAGCTTTGGGATAAAGATAATTTTTAATATCTTATGCTAGAACAACTATATACCTACATTTTTAAAATGGTCTAAATATGGAAGCTAAAACAGCAAAGCTTCTAAAAGGCAGTATACGGTAATATGACATCAACAACTCAGCAGAGGGAAACATTTCTTAAAAGAATTTAAACAGCACTAAACATAAAATAAATGAGGGATAAATTGGACTACATCAACATTCAAAACTTCTGTTCATCAGAATTGAGAGTAAGGAGGCAAGCCAGAAAGTTGGAGATTTTTGAAACACAACCAAGAATTCCAAGCAATTGAAAACCAAAAGACAATCAACACAATAGAAAAAGGGTTAAGGGCCTTTAAATAGCATTTGCAAAAATAAGATAGCTAAATTGTCAATAATCATTTGAAAAAGTGCCCATGCTCATTAGTCTTCAGGGAAATGCTAATTAAAATCACGAGATATCACTATACACCCAGTTAACTGGCTAAAATTGAAAAGATTCCCAATCACCAATATTGGAGAGAATGTGAAGCAGTGGGAGCTCTCTTTTACTGCTGATGGCAATATGAATTGGTACCACCTTGGAAAACTATTTTGACAATATCTACTAATGTTGCAGAAAGATGTAATCTCAGAGGCAATAACTGCATTCCTAGGTATATTTCCATCAGGAACATATGCCCCCAAGAGACATGCAGAGAACATTTTTAAGGCAGTATCATCTGTAATTTTCCCAACAGTAGACTAAAGAGCTAAAATGTGGCACGTCATACAACAAAATGCACCAAAAATGTTAAAAGCTACAGCTTTTCACAATAACATGATGAATGCCATAAACAAGCAAAAGGAGGTAGAGAAGAATAGTGTATGCTTCACAGTATTTACATAATAAATAAAGTTCAAAAACAGGAGAGGTTATTACAAAGCGATTAGTAAGGATACATACTTCCAACGTAAAATTACAAAGAGAAAACAAGGAAGTGATTAAATCAAAGTAATCCTAGTGATTATATTTAAGGGAACAGGGGTGGACAATTCAATGGAGACACAAAGAGGGTGGCAATGCTTTATCCTTGACCTGATGATGGTTACAAGGGTGCTCACTTTGATAAATCATTAAGGACTTTGTTGTGTGTGCATATGTGCGTGCAATTTTCTATATTTTTTCTATATTTCAAAATTTTTTAAAAAAGATAAAACCTACTGTAACAACTGTTCACTCATCTCACCTCATTATTTGGAGAATATTAAGCTCAGCTTCATTTGCCTGAACTATTTTTAATGCTTACCATGAAAATACTTAACAGCCAGTTGGGTGGAGGTTTAGGTGAGGATTTCATAAAATGTCAAGTTAAGACTGAGAGCAACAAACACTAAGTGTTGTGTTGCCTAAATCCTGCCCAGGTGTGTGTGGAGAAATAAAAGCTGTCCTCAGAGATGGTTTATCTCTTTTATGGCCTTTGGTGCATGCAGCTCAAAGACCTGCTGATAACCCTGCATGATTTCAGTGAATCCTCAAACACTTTTTCGTAGCTGTGGAGGGAGCGCAGTATAGTTGAAGGAGCATGGACTTCAGAGAGCACAGATCTGAATTCTACTCCTCTCTCTTGCCCTTATCACCATAGCTACCTTAAGCAAGTTACTTCACCAAGCCCCAATTTCCTCGTAAATGATGTGGAGGTGATAGTATCTTCCACACTGGATGGATGTGAGAACCAAGCAAGATAGGAAGCACAGCATTGAACTAAGGGCCTTGCTCAAAGCAGATGCTGACATATGGTACTTACTTCTTGTCCTTCACTGTTTAATTGTTTTCCACCATTTGTAGCAAGCGATTAATTGGCTAATAAGTCCTAAATAAATAACTGTCTACTGATTGTGTGCATGCAAATGCATTCCCTCTCTTTTTCTCCCTCTCCCCCGCCGCATCCCAGTTAGATTCTACTCTGAACTTCCAAATGCCTCAGAATTTGAAACAAGGTAAAAGACATTTCTTATAAAGGAACTCACTACTTCTCAGTATCATCCCCTCTACAAAAGAAGAAGATGTTTTCTTGGTTAGTTTGCCTACTGCGCTACTAAATTGTAACATATACCTTTACTCAAAGCTATGAAACTAAACTGGATCAAATTAGCAGCAAAATACATAAAATGACTTAGTAAATTGAGACCACAAAAGGCAATGTTCCCTTACCTCTAGATGTTCTCTCACCTCTCTGCTCTACACAGTTCCTTGAAAATACAATAAAAATGAATAAATCTTAAGGAAATTCACACACTCAAAACTTTGGTAGAGGGCTTCCCTGGCGGCGCAGTGGTTGAGAGTCCGCCTGCCGATGCAGGGGACACGGGTTCGTGCCCCGGTCCGAGAAGATCCCACATGCCGCGGCGCAGCTGGCCCGTGAGACATGGCCGCCGAGCATGCGCGTCCAGAGCCTGTGCTCCGGAGAGGCCACAACAGTGAGAGGCCCGCGTACCGAAAAAAAAAAAAAAAAAAAACGTTGGTAGAATTGTATCATTTCAAGGGAGTGTCAAGGGTTTGCTTGATTAATGTTTTCTTGTTTCCTATTCCACATGCTTTGGGATTTTCTAAGTTCTTGTTTTCAAAGCCAGACTTCCCTCCTTCCCTGAACAGCCTCTCCTACCTAATAGTACAAAGGAGAAAACAAAGTCAGAGCTACAATTTCATTTTCATTTGAAACCCAATTACTCAACTAAGTTCAGTAAATATTTTTGAGGACATTTTGGAAGAATTGTGGTCAGCAATGAGGTGGATAAAATAGTGAATAAGGAGAAGACCCTGTCCTCAAAATAATGTTCCGAAGCGCAAAGCAACACAAATATCCAAATAGGCACAATCCACTGCAGTTCAATCCCAAAGCCACCATCAGGGAATACAATCCTCTACAGCTTCCAAAAAAAAAAACAGAGAGAGAGAGAACATGTAATTGAAAAGGGTTCCTGAATCTAGTACCTGCATGAGTCACTCTCAGATCTCTCTTATTCAATTCTCACAGCAACTACATGTAGGATGAGAAGTTACCAATTTGGTCTAGAATTCAGGTTTTCGGTCTTCTGATCCTTTGCATTTTAGCATGGTTTCAGAACACTTAAAAAAAAACAACAACAACAACAATAAAGAAGAACCTTCCTGTGAATCCTTTCATCGCGACTGTATGATGTCAATTTTCCTGGTTAAAATGATATTTATCAAAGTCATCTCTCCTGGTGGTCCAGCTCAGTAGGTGAGCTCCATTATCTCCACAGTGGGGCGGTTCTTCTCATTTTATTTTCTAAACGTTCATTTACAGGGAACGGTAGATTAACGTTTTCTATCCTCAGTGAATTCTCATGTTGTTATGGAGCACACCATGGTTCCAATGAGCCACATTCTTTCAAAATTGGCCCAAATCTAAATGACAGGATCACCCACATGCTCATTTTTAATATCTGGCTTGAAAATTATCTGACAAGTGCAATTGATTTTGTGCACCCTGAATATTTAGGGCACCTGAATGAGTTATAATTCTTAAACAAAACACCTTTGCCTTACATGTTCCATAATTAACTAGCACGAGGCTGTGGTTAAGTAACAAGACTTAAAAGGATTCTGCAAAGTTAATGAGTGGCACAGTTAATTATACAAGTATAAAAATTGGAATCTGTGACAACATACTGCAGGTTATAAATTTAATTTAATTTGGTTTTTATCATTTACATGTGTTATTCCATTGAAAGTCCACATGAAGGGCATGGGGAGCTTTCCACTATTCTAATCTATCTGCTATTTTCACTTGTACTTTTTACTGGCTTCCTGCATTTTTGTCGGTTTTCAAAAGCAAGACTTACTGTCAGAAAGCTAATATTATTCCTTAAATATTGACAGTGATATAATGTAAGAATATTTGTTGGATTAATTCTGAAATGCAAGCTACCAGTAAAATCAATACTGAAGATTGAGGGCAAACTTAAATTATAATCCTGGGGAAGATTTTAAAATTATCTTATCCAAAGGGAGCCCTCCTACACTGCTAGTAGGAATGTAAATTGGTACAGCCACTATGGAGAACAGTATGGAGGTTCCTCAAAAAAACTAAAAATAGAATTACCATATGATCCAGGAATCCCACTCCTGCACCCCTATGTTCATAGCAGCACTATACACAATAGCCAAGACATGGAAACAACCTAAATGTCCATCGACAGATGAATGGATAAAGAAGATGTGGTGTATATATATATACATATATATACACACACACACACACACACACACACACACACACACAATGGAATACTACAGCCATAAAAAAGAAAGAATGCCATTTGAAGCAACATAGATGCACCTAGAGTATCGTACTAAGCAAATTAACTCAGAGAAAGACAAATACCATATGGTATCGCTTACATGTGGAATCTAATATGATACAGATGAACTTACCTACGAAACAGAAACAGACTCACAAAGAGAACAGACTTGTGGTTGCCAAGGGGATGGTAGGACAAGGGAGGGCTGGATTGGGAGTTTGGGACTAGCAGATGCAAACTATTATATATAGAATGGATAAACAACAAGGTCCTACTGTATAGCACAGGGAACTATAGTCAATATCCTGTAATAAACCATAATGGAAAAGAAAAAAATTTCAATAAATAAATAAAATAAAATTATCTTATCCGTAAAAGAATAAGAACATGTGTGATGATAAAATAAATTTCAATGGGCCAAATATCCTAACCAGCAATTGTCTCTATCCTGTGGAAGAATAACACAAGAGAAAATGAGCTTAATTATATCATGAAAAATTTCAGTCAGATTCCGGACATTCAGTCCTTAAAATGAATATCAGTAAGATGTGGTAGAATTTTAAAAATAGGCTGCAATCTCAATACTAGGTAATGTTTGAGAGGTTTTCCAGTTGCAATATCATATATTTTTGTGATAGCTAAACCATGGGGGCTTCTTAAGAATTGCTTCTTAGCAATTCTTTCAGAGTTGAAAAATCTTTTAAAAACACAACTAGATCTTTATTTGTGCTCTGTCAGATCTTAAGTATGGTTATTTAAAATATGAATCTTTCAACACCATTCACCTATAGTGCACCAGCCGCTGACTAGGAAATAGTGAGGCTGTTACTTCCATCTGAAGTAAGAGATGCTGAGGGGATTCCCTGGTGGTCCAGTGGTTAGGACTCTGTGCTTTCACTGCGGTGGCCAAGGTTCAAACCCTGGGTGCGGAACTAAGATCCTGCAAGCTGCATGGTACAGCCAAAAATAAAATAAAATAAAAAGTTAAGTAAGAGATGTTGGAAGTCTCTCCATCAAAGCAGGAGACAGTCCAACTGAAGCTATTGGTAGATGCTTAGTTGGGGACGAGATGTTAGTAAATGGGGCCCATGAAGTGCTGCCTTGAGCTCATGTCTTCTAGATGATCAGATGAGGACTGAGGTAGACAGGACTCCGAAACAGAACAAATCAGAAGAGTGGGAGATGTTGAACACAGTTTGATCCTTTGCACACATGTGGTCTCTTAAAAACTTCCCTGCAAAATCCTGAATCTCACTGTTATTGCCTCATTATTAAATAGCATCACATGTGTGATCTTTGGAGTATTCATAGTGTTAATCTTCGATTGCACTGATGGCTGTCCCCCAAAAGTTTGCCCTCTCTATTTCATAGCCTGGTGCTGACTCCGGGAGGTACTGGCCCAGTCAGAGATGCATTTCAGGTTTGTCCATGTGACTAGTTCCCACCCAAGGAAGATGAGAAGAAGGATTGTGTCATCTCCATCCTGAAGCTTTTAAGAAGCAAATGGATCTGGAGGAAAAGAACTCAGAGGCCCTGGGAGATGGTAGAATGAAAAGGTGGAAAGATATTGAGTTCCCTGAGTAACCTCATGGAGGAAAACTCTCCACTAATCAGGAATACCCACATTGGACTCTTACAGAAGTGAGAAGGAAAGAAAATTTGGTGTTTATTAATCAGACCACCTAGAGTAACCCTACAACTCCAAACCCTAGGACAAAGTAAAAGAAAAATACAGATACGTAGATTTTTATTTGAATTTCTGGCTGGGGAAATGTCATCATTTTATTAAGGATTAAAAAATTATTGGCACAGGTTAGGATCCCTTGTTGAGATAGATTATCAGTTTGGTAACCGAGAAACTGAAACGGATTTAAAACGCGATTGAGAATAAGAGTGTGAGGGAGGAACGAAGGACATTCAGTGTTTTTCTGGTCCAGAAATACTCAAACAAGTTATTCCATCTCAAATTTATCCTCCTTGATATGGCTAATATCCTTCTTGTTTATTTGCTAAAATATCAAGTCAGATTAAAGATGTGACAGCACTTGAAAACTGTCAAGTACTAACAAACGTAAAGCAATATCATTGCTAATAAATTAAGATAATCAGAACAGGTCTGTAGATAGAAGGATAATGAAGTTATATTAAATTCATTTATCTTTCAGATTAAATTGAGAAGTTTGTGGAAATTTGCAATTACACTTTAATATAGGAGACAGAAGTCTAGAATTAAAATGAGAGTGAGAAATAAGTGGGTGATATATTTAAGAATGGGCAAAGTTAACATTTCAATGAAAAGAATATGTCTTCTTTTAGAGAATAAAAATATTTGGACAATTAGGAAGCAGGTTGTTTTAAGACATAGCCATTTAATTGTGTATTTTTAAAAAATCTGTCCAATTTGCTGAATAATTATATTTCATATTTTTAAATAGACCACATATTATTCCATAAAGAAAAACTAACAGATTTGAGACTTGTATTTATTTACAAGTTGAAAGACTCTTTTAATTGTTTTGATCTGTTTCTGAGAACTTCTATGGCAACTGTCACCATAGTTTTTAGATTTTCAGATAAAGCCATTAAAAAAATTAGAAACCTTTCAGTCAGTGAATTTTTTTGTAACTCCAATAAAATTAAAGAGTATGGAATATGAGAAGAAAGTAAAAAAAAAAAGAGAGAGAGAGATGTATTTTTTTTTAATCTTTGCTTATGTGAGCTAATTATCTTGGGGAAATATTTCCAGATATTCCTAAAGGGTGACAAAGGACTAAAAGGTATCAGAGAAATGGCTCAGGAATGTCAAGTACCTAAACTCTCAGAGCTGAGGGTTCTAATTGTTCACCTGGGGGATCCACCAGGTTCACTCAGCAGCTTCAGTTATTTAACTGGACAGGAAGGCATGTGAGTTCTCCCCTGCCTTGGAAGACATTAACGCAGAATCTTGCTGACTTTCCCTATACACCACCATCCATGCCATCCCTGCCAGGACTTTGATGGTGGTGGGCTAAGCCATGCCCCATAAAAATATGTTCATCAAGGCTCTCAGAGCCTGGCCTGTGACTCATCTACTTAGTTCCACTGTGCTTGAGGACCATTCTGTTCCTTAGCCCAACCTAGGTCTCCCTACTTCCACCCCAAGCTATTTGCCTACTTACTGGCCCCTGGATCTCTTTGCCACCTCTGCTACCCACTGTGGCCATGTCACCTATGTCACTTTTCAGCTTTCCATCTAATATTTCACCAAGGTCTCACCTAGTCCCGGGGCCATTCTTTCTGGACCTGGATGAGGTTGCTGCCACCCAAAACCTGGTACTACAACATATACAAACTGGGGAATGTGAGGGTCTAACGTGGGATATTCCAACACTTCAGAATACCAAAATCAAGTTAATCTCCTTTTATTCAAAAACATGAAAACAGACAACAAATAACAGTAAAATAATAATAAACAGTTTCATATTTATATATATATTTAATACTTAGGAAAACTAAGTTTTAAGAATTTCTTTAATTTAAAGGAAAACACTAAAGAAATCAATGTAAATATTTTAATTCACTAAGAGAAAAGAAAAACCAGAGACACAGGGCAAACAAAATTACAAGAAAGCATGGAAAACAGAAAATATGAACAAGATAACTGAAGTAAGAAATTAAATCTTACTTTTTTTGAACCCAAATCCTATATTTCACATAGTTTTTCTCCTCAGAAATTTCATTTCTAGGATTTTATTCTAAAGAAAGAATGATTGATGTGTCAAAGACAGCTACAAGGTTATTCACTGCAGTTTTGTTTACTAATGCAAAAATGGAAATAATGTAAATGGCCAAAGAACCTATTTTAAAATTATGATACAGTGAGATGCAATCTGCCGTTAAAAATATTTTCATTAGGGTTTCCCTGGTGGCACAGTGGTTGAGAGTCCGCCTATCGATGCAGGGGACACGGGTTCGTGCCCCGGTCCGGGAAGATTCCCACATGCCGCGGAGCAGCTAGGCCCGTGAGCCATGGCCGCTGAGCCTGCGCGTCCGGAGCCTGTGCTCCGCAACGGGAGAGGCCACAGCAGTGAGAGGCCCGCGTACCGCAAAAAAAAATATATATATATATATATTTTTTTTTCACTAACTATATAAAGTGATACAAAAATTTCAGAATATTTTATTAGGTAATAAAGAGCACTAAAAACAATGGGATCTCACATTTAGAATACTTATTTTGCTTGCTAAGTACATATGTGTGTATATGTATATATAAAAAATTAAAAGTATACATCAAAATATCAACAGTTGGGGGAGGAGATTGTTGATTTACATATAACTGATCCATAATCCCGAATTATTCTGCAAGAAACACACTTTCACTTCTGCAATAAAAGAATAAAAATGTATATATAATCTCAGATTAGGCTAAAAAAAATTTAAAAACCTATTTGCAAGAGATACACCTAAAGAAAATAATAGGAGAGTTTAAAAACACAAAGATGAGGAAGAGTTTAGAGGTAAATAAAGTTAAAAAGCAATTGAAGATAAAGCCATTACTTGTACCAAAAAAAAGTTAAATGAATTAAGAAAAATTTATTTAATGACATTATACAGCCATTAAAATCATGGCTCACTCAGTATTTATTAATTAATATCTTATGATACAGTACTAAGTTAAAAAAGACACCAAACCGTATGTATATTACAAGCCCTATTAATAAAACATGCAATAGATATGACATATTACATTAAACTAATATATTAAATACACATATAAGAAAGTTTAATATGACTATATTATGTACAACACATATTATTACATATGCATGATAAAAACAGACTGGAAGAAATAAAGTAAAACACTCATAAGGATTTTCCTGGGTGACTCATTATAAGTGATTTTTTTCAATGTTCATAACATTTTTTCATGTTTCTATACAAATATATTGTTTTTATAATCTGAGAAAACATTTAAAATATGAAATAGGTATTAGCTATTAAAACCAGTCATTTCACGTGATATAAAGATAAGATTAGAAGAGGTAAATAAATGAAAAAGTAACAAAAAGTTAAGCTTTTCTCGTGTTTTTTAAAATAAATTCACTAGCGTCATTGCACAGAATCTAGAAACACAGAGAATGGTATTTTTAACAACAGCAGCAAAAATCAATCACATGAATTTCCTTTTTTTAACATTTTTGAAGTTGTTCTAAGATTCAGACCTTGGAAATGAAAATTTTTAACATGCAATTGCTATTCTCTGTGTATGCAGGTGCTTACTTTCCTACAATTCATTAATGTCCAGTGACATCACCAGCACTGGCAGGGGGAACAAAAGGGTACAGAGAAGCGCTATCTATCAACCTTTTAATTTGCTAAAATCCCTTAATGAGGACTAATAACCCTTAATATTCATTTGCTTGATAAACAAGCCATTTGATTGGAATGGAAGGTCAACACAGCCTGAGGCTATTTTCCTGCTGTTCTGTCAGATTTTAATGGCTGCTGGAGTGCAGTTGCTACAAATACACACACTAAATGCCCACCCATATATTTAAGCATGGACTTTAGAAATAAAGGAAATCACTGAACATGATGTATTTGTCAACACCTATCCTCCTGAGCCCGGGTCAGTCTTTGTGGTCCGACACTTAAACCAGAAGTTCTGGGGCAACGCTGACCTTATTGACATCATAATGGGCATAACTGGGGGAAGTGCTCAGAACCTGTGTGCCTAACTGTAGCCCTCTTTCTCCATCCCTGCTATCCTTGTCCAATTTTCGTGTTTTGCCATTTTCTTGTTTCCTGATCTGTCCTCCAGTTTCTTTCCCCAGAGTCCTGCCCACTTAGCCAGGACTTTGATATTGGGTTGGCCAAAAAGTTCGTTCGGTCTTTTTCCATAACACGTTGCAGAAAAACCCAAACGAACTTTTTGGCCAACCCAATTTCTCTATATTGGAAGCTACTTTCACCATCGGGTACACTGATCACGATGTTGAGAGCATCTGTCTCCACAAAGTACCGACCACCAAGCCCAATAACCGTAATGCGTGTACTGACCTGTTTGAATATAGTCTCTACCTGGACATTAGAGAGGCCAGGAGTACAGGTTCTGGAGTCAGACCACTGAGTTGCAGTCCTGTGTCAGTTGCTTACTGTCTGAATGGGAATGAGCCATTTAATTTCCCTAAGCCTGTGTCGCCTTCTGAGAAAATATCTCCAAGGGGTTATTTTGGGAATTAAATGAGATTCTATAATAAGAAGCCAAGCATATGGGCAGCACTTAGGACGTCTAGGAGTAGGCTACCTGTGGATAGCAAGAAATATATATAAGGTCTTCAAGAGCAAGAAGAATTATGAGAACCTGCAGAGCCTTCTGCCCAGGATGGAAGACTTAGAGAAGATGATTGGGTAGGGATAACTGGGTGCAAGAACTAACTGCTGGGATTATGATTCAAGGTTAAATCTTTGTCCTATGAAAATCTAGAAGTCTAGATATCTAGGTATAAGATTAGTGCCAGGAAAAAAGCAAGACTATAAATTTACCTGAAAAGCTATGATAAACCTTAAATTTCATTCAACAAGAAAGATAATTATCTCTAGAGCAATAGATGGGAATGAAAATGTAGATGTAGGTGAAAACATAGATGCTTTGGGGTTTGGAAGCATGTCTAACTGAAAGTGAGAGGGTCATTACAGTCACCTTTACTCCTGAGCCATATAAATCCATCTAAAGGACTGCTGACCCACCAATCTTGCTGAAGTGCTGCAATGACCATCAGCCAATTCATCTCTCAAAGCCCTTGAATGGATTACAGAATTACATATGATCTCTTCTGCATGACATCATCACATTGTCCAACTTTCCTTTGCAGCCTTTATCCCAATATGTTCCTACCTATTCTTAGTGCTCCAGCGAAACACACTCTGAAACAAACTATGCATTTCCTGCCTTCATGGTTTTGCTCTTACAATTTCTTCTTCCCAGAAATCCCTCCAACTTTGTAAATTCCTTGCAACTCTACCCATCTTTCAAGATCTGTCTCAAATACAATCTCACTGTATGATGCTGCAACTCGAACTGTGTATAGAATATGTGGGTCCAGAAACCAAGGGATGAAAGTAGGTGTGGTCCTACTTACTATCATTGCAAGTGACACTTGAGAAATTTGTGCTTATCGTCCTCGTAACTTTAGGCTTTCAGGGCCTAGAAGTCTTAGTTACCAGAGAGTAACACTTTCGCCAGGGGATACAATAAAAGTTTCTTTGAACCAATCAAGATTTTAATTTTACTGAGGTATAATTTACGCTTTTTTTTTTTTTTTTTTGTGGTACGCAGGCCACTCACTGCTGTGGCCTCTCCCGTCGCGGAGCACAGGCTCCGGATGCGCAGGCCCAGTGGCCATGGCTCACGGGCCCAGCCGCTCCGTGGCATGTGGGATCTTCCCAGACTGGGGCACGAACCCGCGTCCCCTGCATCGGCAGGCGGACTCTCAACCACTGCGCCACCAGGGAAGCCCCTAATTTACGCTTTTTAGTGTACAATTCTGAGTTTTGTTAAGTGCATATGATCAAGGTACCACCACCAAATCAAGATATAGAATAATTCCATCACTTCAAAATATATCCTCATGAACCTTTGTAGTCAAATCCTACCCCATCCTCCATGCCTCATGCCTCAATGTTTTCTACCCTTATAGGTATGCCTTTTCCTGAATGGAATCATACGGTATATAACCTTTTGAGCCTGGCTTCTTTCACTTAGTGTAATGTATGTCATTGCTTGTATCAGTAGTTCATTCCTTTTTATTGTTGAGTAGTATTCCATTGTGTGAATGTACCACAGTTTATTTATTAATTAACCAGTTGCAGGACATTTGCATACTTTCCATTTTTGGCTATTATGAATAAAGCTGTTATAAACATTCACTTACAGGTTTTATCGTGCTTATGTGTGAATCTAAATTTTCATTTTTCTTGGGCAAATACCTAGGAGAAGGATTGCTGGGTCATATGGTAAGTGTATGTTTACCTTTACAAGAAAATTCCAAACTTTTTGAAAGTGGCTGTTCTGTTTTGCCTACCAGCATCATTTGAGACTTGCAGATATTCTGGATCCTTGCCAGACCTCGGTATAGGTATAGTCCTTTATATTACTTTTTATAAAAAAAAACCCCAAAACTAGACATTCTAATAGAGGAATAGTAGTATCTCATTGTGGCTTTAATTTGCTTTTCGTTAATGACTAATGATATGAGCATATTTTCATGTACTTATTTTACATCTGTGTATCTCTTTTGGCAATGTGTCTCTTCAATTATTTTGCTTTTTATTGGGTTATTTTGTTTTCTTATAGAGTTTCGAGAATTTTTTGTATGTTCTACATAACAAGCCCAATACTAGATATGTGTTTTGCAAATATTTTCTTTCCATCCGTGGCCTGGCTTGTCTTTTCATTTTCTTAACAATGTATTTGAAGAGCAGATGATTCTAATTTTGATAGTCTAAACTATAATTTTTCTATAGATCATGGTTTTGGAATCTTTACATAACAAACGGTCACAAATCCTTTCTCCAGTTATTTTTATAGAAGTTTTATAGTTTAGGTCTTACATTTAGGTCCATGATTCATATAAAGTTAATTTTTGTATACGGTATATGGTATGGGTTGAAGTTCATATTTTTTGTATACGGATATTCAATTTTTCCAGTATCATTTGTTGAAATGACTACCTTTCTACAGTGAATTAATTTTGTTCCTTTGTCAGAATCACTTGACTATGTATGTGTAAGCCTATTTCTGAAATTCCCAATCTTTTTCATCAGTCTATATATCTATCCTTTTTCTACTACCACACTCTCTGGATTTCTGTAGTCCTATACTAAGTCTCGAAATTAAATAGTGTGAGTCTTTCATCTTTGTCCATCTTTTAAAAAAATTATTTCAGTGATTTTAGTTTCTTTGCCTTTTCAAATTTTAAAATCAACTTTTAAAAGTTGATTTTAAAATCAACTTATATTAGCATCCAGCTTTCTAGCATTTTAAATGTTTGTAAGTATTTCCAGCATCTACTTGTATACTTTTCCATTGTGGGCTTTTATTCTGTTTTCAATCTAGTAGCCTTACAATATTTTTTGCAACATTTTATTATAAAATTTTTCAAGTGTACAGAAAAGTTGAAACAATTTTAGTGAATATGCAAATACCCACCACCTAGATTCTCTGATTTGATTTTACCCTCCTACTCTGGCTCTAAAGGGAAGATATCAGTGCAATTTATAAAATTTATATAATTTATAAAATTTCACTGACAAAATTTGGAAAGAGTCCTGTTGAATACTGACCGATGAATGCTGACAGTCACTCTAGGCTCTTCATGTCAAACACCAGTAAACAGGAAAGGAGTCACGCACTTGACTCTGATTGTCATGAGGAGGTAGGGATACTGTTACTCAGCGGGAGAAGAGAGTAATACATTTGCAACCTGATGATAATGGGCATTTCTCTACCCTCTCCTACCCAGTGTTGATGGTAAATTGGCAAATGCAATGGTGTACATTGGACTGTGAAGGGTATGGAAATCGAGGGCTCTGACCCTTCAGGGATTTGGATCAACCCACCAGGTAAGCCATCTAGACCAGCAGAGGTTCCAGCCAGTGGGTGAATGTACTCTGGAATGAGTACAAGTTGTCGGAGACCATGAGTATCAGTTGCAGCTACAAGTCCTGCTGCAGGGGCAGGACTGAAGTTGATCAGACTAACCTTCTTCTTTTACATTTCCCCAGGAAAAGAAGCCAACCATAATCCAGGAAGAGCTGTTCCTAGATGAGGTAAGTTACTACTTAAAGCAAGTGAATCTGGGTGTAGCCTGCACCTAGATAGCCTGTTAGGCCCAGGTACTCATCTCCCTAGCTGCCAGGAGTGTTGGCTGTTAACAGCTCATGGCCGAGAAGGCAGATGGGAGCTGTCTCATCCTAGGTTCCACTTCCATGCAGGGAAAGTCTGCTTCCAATGACTGGGCCCTACATCCTTCCCTAATTTGGGGTTACGTCCAAATCTCCCCATAGAATTGTTTGAGGCCTCCATCTAATGCAACTATATTTCTTTTCAATTTCTCCCTCTGTCCACCCTGCTCCTCCTAATTTCTTACAGGAGTTGTTTCTAAGAGTACTTTCCAGTAAACCCCCTGAATATAAACCTACTCAGAATCTGGTGCCTGGGTAATCTGTCCTAAGATACACTTGCACATACTGCATCTTTAGTGTTTCTCTTTCTGTGTATCTGAGGTGCAATCCAGCCCTACCTGGTCTTAATAAAGCTTCCTCAGGTGTTCATGATGTGCACTCCTGACTGGGAACCAATGGCATTAAGGATTGAGTTTTGGCAGTGTTTTGACCCAATTCTGGTAATCAATTTTTAAGAAAAAATAAATATATGCCTGTCAAAGGAAAGACTTTTGCCATGTTGAGATCAATTAGTGGTGACAATATAAATTTACCTTTACAGGAGAAATATAAATATGAAGGCAGATCATCATGACATTATTTATTAGAAGATTATGGTGATGGTGTACTGAATTAAACCTACAAGGCCAGCTGACTGGCCATGAGGAATATAAGAAGTGAGTCACCCAGAGAGGTCAACCATATCGAACGTCCTCTAGTCCTGCAACATTTCTGGTTCCTGCTAGTTAATAAAACCAATCTTATTTTATTAGAAGAAATATTTAATTCTAAGTATCTGATAACATCCAAACTAGTAACAAAGATTTAAGTTCCTCTAGGGAAGTGATTTTTCTTTAGATGGTATAGACTCTACGGCCAGCATGTATTTCTCATTAGACAGCTGACTTTGTGTGTGAGTTTGGGCAAATCAATTTATGTCGCTGGCTTCATTTCCTTATTTTCAAAATGTTCATGTTGAGATAAATACTCCTTAGGTTTCTTCTGACTCTACAAGATGTTGATTCTCTTCCAAAAAGGAAGACCAAGTATAAAAGAGATCTAACACTCAGTGTAAGAATGGTTAGTGAAAGGAAAGTTGTATTTGTCTTATATCCATTCATGAGATAAATTTTTAATCTGTATTTTGAGCTGGAATAAATGTTAGACAGCCTGTCCTCAAATGGCTTTATTTTAAACATGAGTAGCTGACCTGAAGTTAGAGCCGCATTTAGCAAGTTGAGTATCTCATCCACTCAAATATTTGTTATTTCCTTTAGCTGTGCAATCAAGAATTGTATAAAACATTCCTGACACATCTTCCCAAGAGACTTTCATTTATCTTCTCTGATCCTTAAAAATTTCTTTTAATAGTAAGGCTGAGAGAATGGTTCTATTGTTCTAAAAAGAAGAAAAAGTTTAAGGAAGAAGTCACTTCCTTACTAGTAAAAACAGATTTCCTTTCATCTGCTTCAACCTATTTTTAGCTCTCAAGGTATCACTGAAACAATCAGATATCCAGACCCCTGGACCAGTTGCTTCAGATGCAGCCACTATGGCAGACAGGAAGCAGAGAAGAGCTTTTATGTGCTTTATATACTATTTATATATTATTCCTCTGAATATGATTTCTTTGGAAGACAGGGTCCTGCTGCTTTAGCAAGTCAGAAAAACATCTATCTAGAAGCCAAAGGGTTGACAAGACACTTAATATACTTTCTTTAAAAAGCAGAGAATCCTAATGGGATCACTATGGTCCCCTCTGAGTTTCTTGGAAACTAAATGGCATTGGAAACTGTGGAGCTATTTTTTTGTCCTCTGGTAAAGTTCTGCATGAGTAGTTACCTATCATCAGACATGTTATTTTATTATAAATTACTTTTCTTTTTATCTCTCCATGTTTGGCATTAACTGATTTTTTAAAATTAGGTACATAGGTAGGTTGCATCATTTCTGAATTTTATTTCAGAACAGTAAAGCCAGTATTACAAAATAGTTGTTATAGAGAGGTTGAGAAGCACTAATTAAAAGAAATGTCATTAGAGGGTCGTGTGTGGTTGGCCTGTGTTCAAGAATAGGCAGTCTCTTCCTTGACGCCATCAGCACTCAAACCCATACAGAGGTTTGAGGTTTAGTCCTCATCTAGCAGAAAACACTATTCTATAGAAGAATCCTTTCGGGTATCTCTACAGCATTCCTCTAATGATCACACTCGCTGTACCAAGAGAACATTCTCCTTAAGTCAGTCAAGTGGGAAATAAGAGTTGTACATCCTTCAACTGTATTCCCGATGTCAATACATTTTTTAAAAATAGATACACTATGATTTTAAGGTTGTAATGATGATCTGTGACCTATTTCTAAAATGTTGTGCTTTTTAGAACATTTTGAAATTGTTTATCTTAATATACTCAATTCTGAATTATCTATGCTTATGGGAGTCTAATAATGAACTGATATCTGAAAATTGACTCAGGCAAGGCCAAATCTTTACCAACGCTATGAAGAGGAAGCATACAGTAACTGTCTTGTCACTACTTATTCTGGGGATATAAATGAGAATTAAAATTATGAGAAGGTAGGTAGCAGTAAGTGTGTGGGATGATCTGAATTAGAAACAACTGAATTATTTTAGAAAAAGGTAAGCATTTTCTATATGATTGCATAAACTTTTCTGATTGTTCAATACAAAAATACAATTCTTCAGTTAATTATAAAAATAAACCCAACTTCTACTCAGTGAAAAAAATAGATGCACCATGGTCTTTTCTAGACATAGAGACTTGAACGACTGAATTTGGAAGTAGACGGCAACTCTCAGGGAAGACATAGCTTCTCTTCTAGCTGCTCTATTTTCTGTTCAGCAATGGACTGACTGGCTGGTTTCAGCTAGCCTTATCCTTCATCCACTTTGAGTTCTGGTTCGGAGCCATAACATCACAATGCAAAATTCTAATTACAGGTCTTGGCTGGTGAATTCAAACTAGGCTTGATTATATTTAGACTAATTCTAAAATGGCATTTTAACATAAAACACTAAAACTTCACATATTCCTATTAATCTGATTTCCACACTTTGTGCCAGGAACCCCAGCCAAGAAATCAACAGGGAAGCAAATCAAAATATTTCTTAGCTATACCGCATTCCAAAATTACCCACTTCATGCCAAATCCTATTGCCCATTCTTACCTATCACACACCCCCAAGGGAAGCACTTTAGTGAACATGACCATTTGTTTCTGGTTTGCTTCCAAATTAAAAAGGCATTTAGTTCCCCCTGTAAAGTAGCTATTGCCAAACAACCTGAATCTTTATTTATAGCTGGTTATTCATCTCTAAATAACCATGAAAAATAAAAAACATGGAAAATTGTAGAACCAAAGACTCTTGCTTGATATGAAATGGTTTCCAGCAAGTACATAATCTAAGCCTCTTTTTTAAAAATAAGATACTTGCAAGCTATTTAAGAATTGAAGTCACTAAAAAAAACAGGCATTTTTTGGACTAATTATTTTTACTAGAGATGTGCTAGTTTCACCAAGCACAGTCCTAGAATTGGGCTGCCAATCCTAGAAATGTCTTCTCAACCATCTTCCTATTTCCATTCATCAGGCATCTTATTTGAGTTTTAGGCGTAGGACTTTGGAGAAGTTTTTGAACTACCAGGACAAAGTAGAGTGGACTAAAGTGGTTCTCTTCCCTTCCTCCTGGTCTACTCCATGGCTGCCATGTTATGAGACGTATTTGGACATATACCCACAACCCAAAGGTAAGCCAGACACTCTTCCCAGCCGTTCACAACAGTCAGAAAATCCAAGTATCATTTACTCCTTAGTAAATTCTCTTGAGCAAATCCCTTCTCAGGAGACAAGGGAATAACCCTATCCAGGCCCAAGGCTATACATTTATATGGAAAGACTGCTGGCCTGAGTTTTTACTCAAATCTATATACAGTGTATGCTATTATATTGTTATAGCAGGTTGCATGCAGAAAACCTCACTTTTCCATAGTTTTACTCAGTATATACTCCTATAGACTGTAATTCCACGGCCCTTTAAACAGTCTAAAACACACCTTTATGCTAGCGTCATTTTTTCTACTCTGTATGGTCTTTTAATGAGCCATGGATCTGAAGTCAATACCCTTTCCTAGCACAGACATTATACCCCTATCACACTGTAAAGAAGAAAAACATCCTGTTCAGAGACTGATTCCACTTAACCTGGGGACGCCAGAACCACGTGTTTTAGTTAACAAACATGGAAGAGCCCACTGAGCCAAATTAGACTTTATGAAATTCTAAATGCAATTCAATAGTGAGATAAAAGGCATTTCAAGCAGGTGCAAATCTCCCTCCTGCTCTGCTGTGAATGCTAATTAATGAGCTGCCCTCGACTACTGGGTAAAGATTTTTTGAAAAAGAGAAGTAGGCAGGAAAGGTCAGGAGTCTAAGGCTTAAAATTAAAGAGTAAATTTTAAAGTGTCATTAATTTTGGCATTAAAGCCAACATCTGGATAATAGATGGCCAAGAAAGAAAGAAAGGAGAGAGAATAAGAGACAAAAATGAAAGGCTTTTCAAGGAGGTGGATGTCTGCAAATGCCAAAGAAATGAAAGTGGTTAATGATGAGAGAGAAAAAAAAAATGACATTTATAGCAGAAGGCAAAGACAGTCGATTTGTTCTAATGTCAATTTTTAATCTGCCTTGAAATTTCTTAAAATTCAACATAACACATTGTATTGTATGGCATTTTAATGCTCCATGTGCATTCAGTCTTAATAAATATGGCTGGCAAATATTGCTGTCTGTGCTTTACAATATTTCCTCATGTATAACTATCCCAAATACAACTCAAAACTATCCCAGAAACAACTCAAAAGTTCAGTCATAAAGAGTAGCATTCTTTCTGCTCAGTGAGCAATCTCATCTCGTCATACACCTTGGGGAAGTTCTGTATCTTCCATTGTTCTAGTGCTCTGTGACTTTGTCTCATCCTTGAAGCTATATCTGTAGTAAAATTATTTCATCTGCTCCTGACATTTGAAAACAAATATTCTAATGATGTGGAAAATTATTTTACAAGAAGTTAATTTAATCTTTCCATTTCCACCACTTCTCAAGTTTTTGGATACTCTTTTCCCCCAGAGGGAATATTTAATGTAATTACTTGACAAGAATCTGCCTCTCTCTTTCCCCCTCTCCCTCTCTCCCTTTCAGTTTTTAAAACGATACCTACCCAATGTAACTTGTGCAGGGAATGTAAAATAAAAATGACATCTTAAAAAATCTGAAGTGTTATCACATTATTTTTTGAAGACTTTGGCATTAATGTCAAAAAAACATGAACACTGGAAAAGGAGTCATATTTCTACAATATGTAGTGAATACAATAATGATCCTTAAAAGTCAATAAATTATGTCACTGATAAAATAATTATAGTATTCTATTTTTCATTAAAATAGCATCACCAATTTCCCCATAATAATCTTTAACTAAAACAGACAGTGTCACTTTAATATAGACATATGACCGAGATGGTTTGCAAGCAAGCCTCACAGGAAGAACTTGGGCACCTAGATAACTGGATTATTACCCTGACACCTTCATGTACCTCACTGCTATAGAATAACTTCCTTATCTAACTGACAAGGATTCGGTGATAGATGAAAATCATACATAGCAATAATTTACAAGACAAAATCAGCAACTTATTTTACTGAAAAAGATGAAGTTAAAGTTATATTAACCAAGATAAATATTACAGTTAAATTACAAAAATGAACACTAATTTTACCTTATGTGAGAAGGTCACATCAGTATGACAGATTCAGTATTTTTAATTATCCTAATGAATAAATGTAGAAAAATTATTTTCATTTACTCTGTCAGAACCTTATCCAGACAACCAACTAGCCTTAACATGGAGTAACTATTTTGATTACGTAGACAAAAACAACATTTAAGAGATGAAATGAATCCTTAACATTTAGAAGTATTATACCAATACATACTAAAATACTGTTTTCATGCCATGCATGAAGTATGAGGAAGTACAAGTTGATGATAATTTTATACTTTTAGTTGGAGAGGAAATAATAAGACTGACAACATAAAAGATAGTCTCAGAATTTTGCGTACATTTTAAATACATAAAATTTGTTTGGGAACAAAATGTATTGCCTTGCTTCTATATGAAGCTCAACATCTTTAGAGTCTACCCTGATAAGCACCAATCTTTTGTGTATATTTATCCAATACAATATTGATTTTTCCTCCCAGTAGCACCTATTATTTGCCGTGCACAGAAATGGAAATAGAGAGTTGTTGGATGACTTAAATTGTATGCAGAGGTAGCTTTGTTAGGAAAATGTCAATAACCTGCATTTCCTATGCCTGCTCCAATCTCACCGAGGTTCGTAATCAGTAAAGAGAGGTTAAACTCTAGCTATTCCCCAATCCAAGGTAGAAGTTTCAAGATAAACTCAGGTTCATCAACACTGAATCAATAATTCATTACTCAGTATGTCTACCCTTCTCAGGGATAAAAAAGTAGTGTGACTATTAATATTTTTTCCTGCTTCTCCTCTCATTTTTCTTAAAATGACGTTGAAGTTGATTTAAGACAAAAAATGTTAATTTTCTACTTTTACCATTATTACTAAAGACATCTGCAAAGGTTTCTAATGAAAACACCAAACGATGAAAAATTTGTGAATTACGCAGAAAATAATTTTTCTATAAAATTAAATCCCGAGCATTAGGAGGTAAGGAGATCTTGAAGTTCAGCACAGCGTAATCCAAATGAATAACTTCTTACTAATTTATCAGCACTGCTCTACATCTGACTTGATAAAACATAGATAACTTCTATAAAAAGAGAGATGGTTCACTCACTGACAATCTGCCTTTTATGTCAGGGCACTGGCCCATACTCAATGTGAAGACGGTCCTGTTGTTCTAACAGATACTGCACAGTTGAACATCTTTAGAGTAGCCATGCTGATGCGTCCCTCCAGTTTTAAGAAAGCTGGCAATGCCCCTTCCCATGTGCAGAAGAGAGAGATTCTTTTTCTTTTCTTATTGAACTGTAGTTGATTTACAATGTTTCAGGTGTACAGCAAAGTGATTCAGTTTTATATATGTGTGTGTGCGTGCGCGCGTGTTCTTTTTTAGATTCTTTTCCATTACAGGTTATTACAAGATATTGAATATAGCTCCCTGTGCTATACAGTAGGTCCTTGTTGTTTATCTATTTTATATACAATAGTGTTATATGTTAATCCCAAATTCCTAATTTGTCCCTCCCCCCTCTTCCCCTTTGGTAACCATACGTTTGTTTTCCATGTCTGTGAGTCTGTTTCTGTTTTGTAAATAAGTTCATTTGTATCATTTTTTTTTCAATTCCACATACAAGCGATATCATATGATAGTTGTCTTTCTCCGTCTGACTTGCTTCACTTAGTATGCTAATCTCTAGGTCCATCCATGTTGCTGCAAATGGCATTATTTCATTCTTTCTTATGGCTTCTTTAAGAGAGAAGTTACATGCTGCTGTGTAAAACAAAATGTGTCCATCAATCGATGAGAAGAGCTTATCCCACTGACTTCCTGTATGCAGGCAAATCCTCCACAGGATGGGGGACAGAGTAGAGAGTGGGGACGGGACGGGGACAGGTCAGTTTCACTACAGCATGCTCTGGAGCACAAGGACAAAAAGAGGACTCTCCACATCCCCACTTTAAAACACAATTTGTTCCCTTACGTGCCATCTCCTTCGGTATCTTTTGTTTGATAGTGAAACCTGGAACTACAAGAGGACCAGGTGCTGACACGTATTTAAACATGCTGCATGACGATGACTCTTGCAGCATTTCTATTTGTGATTGCTGAAAATAACTTCGTTACTTCATTTTTTTTTAATCTTCACTTCATCCTTATGTTGTGA
The DNA here is from genome assembly GCF_003031525.2 of Neophocaena asiaeorientalis asiaeorientalis. Lineage (NCBI taxonomy): Eukaryota > Metazoa > Chordata > Mammalia > Artiodactyla > Phocoenidae > Neophocaena > Neophocaena asiaeorientalis. Next base: position 5,202,488 of record NW_020185337.1, on the reverse strand, counting down.
GCCATTTCATGGAGATGAGAAATTTAAGATCATTTTAAGTTCATTAGAAGCGTTTTTAGCAGATGAGACTGGGACAGGTAGGAAATTTAAAAGCCAATGTAAGGGAGGAATCCAAAAAATGATACATGCTGCTTTAAACATTTTATTTTAACTCAAAATATAGATATATTGCCAATCTTCTGAGGTTGAAACAAGGCCTTTTCTTTGAGTACACCTACTCTAATTGGCAGACCATGACTGTCTTTCTTAAACAAAATGCAACTGCATGCATCATTTCAGCTTGGGTGTCTCCAAAGAGAAGTCTGCAATAAAGGGTTGACTTAGTAAGCTTGGGTGTGTGTTCAAAGAAACAATTGGCTCCTGGGAGATAATCTCTAAGCCCTTAGAATATCCTGCCTGGTAAGACTGTATACCTGGGGCCTTGGGCCACGGCAAATAGTTTATGCTAACAGTGCAATGTGATTAATGCCTGTACTTTTGTCACCTAGGGCCCGGACTGCCACTCAGTTTGACATCTGGGAGAGCTGGAGACTGAGTAGGTCAGTCTGCTGCCTACGTGACTGGCCCCAGTAGGAACCCTGGACACAGGGTCCAGTGAGCTTCCCTGGCTGGCAATACTTTCCATACATCACATTGCAGGGAGAATTAAGAGTTGTCCATACAGCTCCGCTGTGGGAAGCAAACTGAAACTCTTGCCTGGTCTCTCCCAGATCTCACCTTTACTGATTTTAATCTGTATCCCTTTGCTGTAATAAACTATAACTATAATTATGAGTATAACAGCTTTTCTGAGTTCTGTGAGTTGGTGGAGTGGATTATCAAACCTGAGGGTGGTCTTGGGGATCCCCTGTGCCAAAGTGAGAATTTAAAAATACTTAACAAAACAATTGATATAAAATAAATATAAATTCATAAACTCTTCCTTTATCTATTAAAGTTGTCTTCCGACACCAACTTTGGCAGCCTTTGTGAACTCTTTTCAAACATGAAATTTCAAAATGAATTTAAATTAATTCGATTAATTTATAAAAAGACCAAGTCTCTTTCCTTTTGCATCCATATTTTACCAAGTTGCGAAAGTCTTAATTTGGTTATTTAATGAGTGTAACAAACAGTTTCAGAACAAAGAGTGAAACTCTTTGAAAAACTAAAACAAAGCGCTTTCCCTATTACAAGGGAGTAGAAAATATTCGCACAGAGTATCGGTGTGTGAAGTTAAAAATATCCTCCTCCCAGGGACTCTGATCACGGGATTCTGAGAGACAGACAAGGAAATGGTACCTGGCATTTCATCATCAAAAGGAATAGATTTCTGTTTCAAAAGTTCAGTGTTATAAAAGTACTTGATAGAAAATAACTTTGGTATCTATAAGGTATCAATCAGTAGGGTTGGAAAGAAGCCAAAAACAAGAGTATTTTAGCAATTGGGGGTGTCAAGGAAGAAAGTATTGTACAATAAAAGCATTGCAATAAGCGTGTATTATGTATATATGCACACACACACATACATGATAAATGGAAAGCCTCTCAGAAGAATTTAATTCTTGGGTTTTGAGATAGATGACTATTGTAGATAAGTGAAGATTAACTTAGCCAAAACTTTTACTTACTTTTTGATTCTCTAGCAATATGGCACTTGAACTCCGAAGTTATTTTTAATAGAGTACATGCATATTACATATACAAACAGCTTCTTACCCTTAAATGTGTAGCCCTGGAAGAAAAGGACTTATTTTCCCAGTGTGTTTTGTTTGTATATCTGTGGAAGAGGAGGGCCACTAGAAGAGTTATTTTATAAAGACTTCTGTAAGGCACTGAGAGCACAAAACAGGACTCATGGTGACAGTGGGACAGACCACAGGACTAGAGGAAGGGAACAGAATTTCCCCATCAGGGAGGCTTTTGCAGGACATGGTGCACAGAACAAGCATGGTGATTTAAACAGAACACCAGACCAGTCTCCACGTGGAAGAGAAACAGAAAAGCAAAGGGTATTGGGCTTTGGTGGCTTTCAAGGGGCATCAGTGAACAGGCTGTAGAAGAGAGAAGTGCTATCTACCACTTGAAGGATAAAAGGACTCCCCTGCCTACCACCTTTTGGGAAAAAAGCCATACAAATGCCTTTTTGTCAAGTTATTGTGACCCTATGTTTTATACTCTGGGCTGGAACACCTGGAGGTACAGGAATCACACATGTAAACAAGCCAGCAGATCTGAATACAATCTATTGAGTATTACAACAGGTATAAGTATACAGTGATCTAAAAAAGGGAGTACCAGAGCCAATGTGTATTGGGGAAAGGGAGGGAAATTTGCGAAAGCTTCACAGAGGAACTGGTGCTTGAATTAAGTCAGGAAAAGTGAGTATAGATTTATCAGGCAGAAACGGGCTTGATGAGAATTCCAGGCAAACATCTAGAGGCAAAAGAGAGCATGGTATGTTCCAGGACTAGTCATTATTTGAGTAGGCTAAAGCATAGGGTATACATGCAGATGGAGTGACAGTAAGTAAATCTGGAAAGGTATAACTTAGATTTGTCCATTGCAAAGCTCCTTCAATTTATATGCATCATAAAACTTTCTTTGGGATCTTTGTGGTCAGCATGCTTTCAAGTGGGGGAGTTGCTACCAGTTGACAAGGCTGCCCAGTGGATACGTCTGCCAAGATTTTGTTGGATTTTGTGAAAAAAACACAAAACAGGAAATTGTTAGAAGGCAATCTGGACCTTCACAAATGGCTCTACCAACAAGGACTGCACATATATGATCCCTTTGAGGGAACTCAAGATATTACTACCAAAAAGTTTCATATAACTTGTCCAAGAGCATACGATTGGTTATTTACAGAGCTACGAGTATGACAATATTCTCAGACTAGAGATAAGTCTAAGTTAAACATTGGAGTCTACTATAAAAATTCCTCCCCTCCACTCCTACTTAGGCAAAAGAGCTCCACTACCAGTAATTCCCAAATAGCTCAACAGTCACAAAACTTAGAAAGGGCTGAGAAATTAGAAGAGAGGCAGAAAGGGAGTTTGGTAATTTAAAAATAAAAAAGCTGATTATTTAATATGATTTCATATATGCCATTAATATTTCATTGCATTTCCCCAAGTGTTCAGGGACATTATTTTGAAAAGGCATCCTTGATATTCAGCCACAGTCATTTCAGCTTGAAATGAAGAACCAAAATGCATTTAACTAAATATACCTTGGTTGCATTATTCCTATACGAGAAAAAAGACACTTCTCTATTACTAATTATTTGGCAAGATTATAACTGGACTAAATTAGCATAAGACTACAAAAAAATTACCCAGAGTGATAATCCAAACCTCAAAAGGTCAGTTTGAACACTGCATGCTGGTTATATATTAATAAAAGTGAATAAATCAAAGAACATGCCTGTGACTTCGAACATTTCTAAAATTTAATATATTTTAAACTGCTGCCCCAAAAAGTGGATATTTATTTTCTCTAACATTATTCCCTGATTCAGACTTAAGTATTCCTTCCGTAATTCTGAAAGGCATAACAGTGAGTGATATATGAAAGGAACACTGCAGCTTCAGATATACTTCTTCCCAATTTTACAAGTCATGGCAATATTACTTAATAAGCAGAAGCTGACTTCTGCCAACATAGACCTTCACTTGCTTGAGACAGGGAAATATATAGTAGTTTACAAGAAGAACATTTGAACAATTACCATTTTATAGATCCTCCTTGACTGCAGAGAAGAGAAAAAAAGCCAACTGCACTTTAGAACAATCCTTCATTGGGGAGATGTTTTTAGTGAGTAATATTTCAAAGACTGTTCAAGGATGAAAAAAATATTTTATAAACAATAAATATTTTAGTGACTCCATGGTGAAAATTTCATAGTATGGGTTTTTTATACGGTATATTTTCATTCCACTGAAATTCCACTAACTGCAATCATTTCTAAAATTACAAATGGTCAAGAGTTTCCCTACCAAGTTAAAGTCATCTGTATATTTCCATACCAATTACACTTTCTAGAGAATCAACTAGGTTTCTACATGTAAATGTGTCCATAGTATTTAAAAAATACTTATCAAGACAACTCAAATAGGTAAGTTTATGAAAATTATCTACTGCTATATAATAACAAGAGATTAACTGCACATAATATATGAGCCATAAATAGATTTGATTTAAAAACTAGATTATTGAACTTAGTAAAACAAATGACAAGGTACAGATTTACAAATCTCAGAAGGCTTATTTTCAACGTTGGATGCAACTGAACCCCTAAGCTGTTGATCCGATTTTCCAAACTCTAGAATCAGGTGGCAATTGAGACCAGAAATACTTCCAAGACACTAAGACTGTAGCTTCTACTCCCTAGATAGCCCATAAGGATTTATTAAATCCTCTAGAATGCTAGAGTTTAAATGCTTACGTGGTATAAGTGAATATTCCAGTTCTCAACTAACAGAAAGTGGAAGTCAAGACAAGCTTAGGGAGGAAATGACAAAGCCACCAACTGTAGGTTAAGAACGCTTAGTAGGGGAAATGCTGATTCTGATACCTTGGCTGCCAACTTGAAAAACAATATATAGTTGTACCTTGGGTCAAAGCCAAGAAATGAAGTCCAAGTTGAGAACCAATCCGAGTCCAGTTGGCCCTCTGTGGGAGCTGCCCTGATAGTATAACATGCCCCACAAACAACTTCAATTATAAATGATCATCTTCATTTATTCCTGGGTTCCATATGCAATTTAAAATTTGGAAAAGAGAAAACCTTTGTTAAGAGAAAATAGCTCCAACAGAGAGAAGATTATGTGTCTCCTTTACTTCCACTCTCTAGAAATTAGAAAGCAGGCCATCCAACCCAAGAAAAACAGAAGAGCAGAAAAAATTCATTATATAGGAGATATGGGATGATGACTAAAACTCGTTATTAAGAATAAAGTAGATTGGGAGAAGCAAACCTGTTGTATGGAATGGTTTTACTTCCTGATCGCTCGAAACAGTGATGATTTCAGGAGGAAAAAAATCAGGATTCTTCAGAAAAGTGGAAAGAAACAAAGAGTTTTGCAGCTAGTAAGATGGGGGATATTTTTTAATTGAAAGCTGTAAGTGTTGAGAGTTACTAAGAAAGAACATCAGAGAGAAGAAGATGTGAAATTGACCCAGTGACAAAGAACATGCTCCAAGGAAGAGGGGAACTGAGAGGATTATGCCAAAGGACGCATGAGATTAGAAGGAGTATTTGATTACTTTTTCTTATTAATTTTCAATTCATTTCAAATGGGCCTCAAAGGACTTTCTAAAATAGCTATAAATACCAAAGCATAAAATTAATCAGTGAATAAGCACTGAAAATTCAATAAAGCTCTGATTGGGGTCTGGACACAGAAATACAGAGTATAAGGTCTTCTAGAGTTGCATGAGCTGGGAAACAAATTCAGCTTTAATTTTTCCAGGATTCAAAGCAAAAAGGGATGCGGGAAGAATGAAGTTACTAATTCTTTCTCTTTAGCAGATCGTCCTTCCTCAGGAAAACCCTTGAAGGAAAAACGAAAGCCTTGGGCTGGTCCAGGTTGCATGAGCTGTGAGGGTTCTGCAGGGCAAAGCCAGGCAGGGAGATGATAACCAGAAAGAGCAAGAAAGTGGGAGGCATGGAGAACACCAGAGCCTCTTGGTCGCCATATTTAAATTTCGAGGAATAGATGACACAGTCCCGGTGACTATGAATGATACGGATATTTACTGAGATGTTCCAAACAGTGTGGAATGTTGTAGGACTCTCCATATATATAACCCAGGTCCCACATTTCTCATCCCTGCCAGGCTCGGGGAACACCTACCCTGCCAGGATGGCGTTGTCCTTGTCCGCGTACCAATCTGTGCCCTGCCCTCCCCTTCTTTATTTGTTTTCCTCTCCACCCAGTTCTTCCTGCCTCGTCCTATGGAGCCGCTGTCCCAGTGTGGCACACCTGACTAGGCTTCACTCTGTGCCTCTTTGCCTCACAGAAACACAACTCCAGCCTGACTGCACATCTGCCCTATTCATTCTCCCAGGACCCACAGTCCACGGATGGACACTAAAGCTGCACTCAGCCGTCTCTTACAGGCACCTGTCTTTTCCAGGCCATCATTTTTCCTTATGTTACAGTATTATAGTTTAGATAATTATGTCTTCAGTACATTTTCCTAATTCATTTTATCACCCAAATAAGCTGTGTAATCAATACTAAGTCATCCTCTTTAGTAGATAACTGAAGGTCATTTCTTTATCATGTATCTCACAACTGCTGCAGGCAATAGACTTTATTTTCTTTATGAATATTGAAATAAGAGCAAGATTCTAACAGGAAACACTACAGGATTATATACACGTCCTTAAATATACCACGATGTTTCTTGACTCCATGACTTTGTATATGTTATTTTCTTTTTCTGGGATGCTTTCCCATAACATTTTTATCTGGCCAATATTACTCCTCCAAGAGTCCCCTCTTTTCTGGTACATGTCCTGAGCCATCTCAGGAAGCCAACGGTCGTCTTTTGTGTCACTGCTGCACTCTGTATATACACTACTGGAAAAAAAAAATCTCTCACAGCAATTAATTTACATGTTTATTTGGTATATACTCTACTGAGAAGAAGAACTAGTACTTCAAGTGAAGGTCCCAGTACATTGGCAGACAATAAATATTTGTGAAGTAAGTGAAATTTTCTCAAATTGTAATCTCTTACTCAAAAAGTATGTTGAATTGCTTTCAATAGGCACGGCCAAGCTGCCCATGATAATCTATTTGGTTAGGTTTAAACCAAGAAATTATGATTCCTTCAAAAGACTTACCCACACTCTGTTTCAAGGCCATTTTGGAAGAAAAAGGCCACAAAATATTTGAAGAGCTAGTGATATTTCTCTATTCAGTAGTATCAAGTCTCAAGATCTGTGATACTAAACTTCTTAAAGGAGTAGCCCTAGTTGATGGTATAGCGTGGGACACAATATAGTTCACATTAGAGCGTTAAAAAGCCTCAAGGTTGTTAGAGATAACCATTTGTGAGTAAACAAATTCAGCTTCACATTAACATATATGTAGTTCTTTACAAAATAATATTTATCTGCCTCCTTTCCTGTAGAGCCATGTTCACAAGTAAGTACTAAGTTCTGATTTCACGCAATTTTAAAAGTCAAACAAACATTCCTTATCTTGCAAAATAGAAAGGAAAGTAGGAGGGAAGGAAGGAAGGAGGGAGGGGGGGAGGGACAAAGAGAGAGAGAGAGAATGAGAAAGGGAAAGAAAGAAAGAAAGAGGGAGGAAGGGAGGGAGGGAGGGAGGAAGAAAGAAAGATGGGAACTACCATCTGCATGACAAAGTGAGTTGACATTTATACATTTAATAATCTTTTCCACCATGCACTATCTTGTATATTGCTTTGGAGGTTTAGCAAGAAAGTGAGTGACATGTTTAGCTATATTTTGCTGGTAAGAGATCTGGTCACCATCAGCACCATGCCTTTTCAGGTCAGCATCCAGTTCTTAATATCCTTTTAAGACACAATAGGGCATCTTTTATTGATCCATTAATATATGACTCAGGTGTGCTGCAAAGCACAAAGACACTGCCTAAGAGCTTGAGCTAGCAAAGTGCCCTGCAAGCAGGGTAAAGGATGATCTGGAGGGTCTTGGCCTAAATGCAACACGGAGAAAAATGTTTCAAAGGTCATTTTTGTTCTTTTACACTAGAGAAAATATTCACCATATAAAACAAATAATATAAGAGGTGCGGTCAGGAAAAGACATACAAGGAGAGAAAGACATATTTTGAAAAAATCGCAAAGCCTTCTAATTTTGACTTCCCACTCCCCAACTTCTATAGTGGTTTTATCTGCTATCTCCTGCCTTCTGCAACAGCTCCCCACAGGGGACCTGGCTCCTTCAAAATTTCCTTCCCTTAAAAAGACTAGGTTGGGGCTTACTGCGCTCTTGATTTAGTGTAAATTTAACATTGAAACAATCTTGAAAGAAACTCGGCTCCCCTGCAGAGAACTGCTGGAAAATTAGCAGAAAGGACCAGAGAAGGCATTGTAAATCGTCACCTCCCACCCCTCCAACAGCCTCCCTGGTGCCTTCAACTTCATTAAAAAAGCCAATTTAGACCTTTAAAACGGCTCCCAATACTGACTTTTCTATCTCAGTGAAGAGTGAAATTGACCTCTTTGTAAAGCACAGCAAGGGGGAGAAATTAGTTTGGAGGGCCCCCAGCACCTGCCCCCTTACCCACCTCCAGAGACCAAGAATCACAGGTCCAGGGCCTTTTCCCTGGCATCTGTTTTTAGAAAAGCATTCTCAGAAGCTGTTTACAGCCAACAACTGGTCTCTTATTTCCACCGCTGTTTCAAGTTCTGAATATAATTCTCAGTTATCATAAAGTCTACGATTCAGTCTGTGATGACCAGCTGACCTGTGGGACTTGACGGGACTAAGAACTCGGCAGAAACCATCAGTTTAAATCCATCACCGCGAGACTATGATGCTCTAAGCGCATCTCAGCCGTCCAATGTGTCTCATTTCCTTCTCATCTTAACATTATCTTCAGCTGTAACTGTCACCACATTTTTCTAGTAAACTCTAAAAGCCCCGTGAAAAAACTCAGAGGGGAATGACAGCCCTTTTGACATCAAGACTTGCATGTGATTTAGAAGCATTCTGAAACAAAGAAAAAGAGGAGCGGGCCCAAAATGCTTACAAGGGCAGACATTTTGCTGTTGTTTTTTGTTAATTTTACTTTCCAGGATCCATATCATAATACAACATAGGTCACAAGATCCATGTTTGGAAAACAGATGCTACTAGAAAAATGTCTCCTGATTAATATTGTAATACTCAGGTTGAACATTTAATAAGGTCAAACCATGATATACATTTATTAGAATCAGGAAGAGGTAGGAAACCACTAAAGAAAGTGTCAGAGCAGGTACCACATGTCTCAAAATCATTAATAAGATCATACCTACTTATCCATCAACAATCCGGACTTAGAAACACAATCTCAGCATCCTGGTTATCCTGACCCGGACAGCCTCCATTTATCTTCTGACTACTGAGTCCTCTGCTTGCCTTCTCTCTTCTCTATACTTCCTCAGTCTAACTCAGGAGAGGGATAATGTGGGGTGGACACATCTCAATGACAAAAATCCCTAAACTACTTACCCTGGGTTTCAAAAACCCCTTTGTTTATGCCTTCCCTTTGAGAAACTAAGTGGAGCTCCAAGTTAAGAAATGTAGGGGAGAACCAGAAGGCTTGAGTTTCACGTCTGACTCTGCCACTGAGTATCAGTAAATGAAAAAATAACTTAGACTGCTGCATGGCCTTACACACAGGAAAGGGGTGCTCTGTTCATCATCTAGTCTGGTCAGGAGTACATGTTTATTGGTAAATCTCTCATGTGTTTTATTGACATGAATCAATCCCCAGAGCTCAGTCATCAGGGTTGGTAACCGGACCTTAAAAACCATTAATCCACTGAGGTGCAACCACCTTACCCTGACCAGGTGGAGGTTAACTAAGTAAGCCTGCCTTTACTACTTTTTTCAGAAACAAATCCCATAGGTTTAAAGCAGGGATTCCACACTCACATGCCTATGGGGCCAGACAAGCACCCTAAGTGAGCGGCATGGATAAATGCACATCGTGTAACAGTGGGGGGTGGAGGGGGGTCAGGGGATGGCGGAGATACTGAAGGAAGGGAGAATGCGGGCCTTTAGTAAAGGGAGTAGACATTGATCAGCTCCAGTGAATTATCCCCAGATCTTCTAGCTGGTTTTTTTTTTTTTACACCTGAAAGACTAAAACTTGCAAGTGAAGCTACTCATTTAAAACTCTGACTTATTAAACTAATGGGGAACAAACAAATCTATGGGTCCTACCCAGCTTCTGTGAATTATCAATTCATGATATTGGCTCTAAACCAATGGGAAAGAAGATATAGAGTTTGAGAGTGCAGACAGGTCTGCACTGATCCATCACATCCATCAATGTCCTGACCTTGGATCAGCTCCTTCCACCCAATGACAAACTCTAAAACCTCAATGTTATCCTCAAGCACCCTCCTAACACAGAGCCTCTCACTCTCAACAGAAGATCTTGATTCCTAATTCGTAAAGAAAATCAGACGTTAGGAAACAACTGCCTCATCTTCCCATTCTCAATCTACACACTTAACTAACATTGAAACCATCCAAACTCAGAGGAGAGGTGATCCTTCTCCTCTTTAAGTGGAATCCTCCCAGCATTGCCCCCAATACATCACCTCCGTTAATTATCCTCTTCTCTCAAAGATCTTCAACTTCATCCTTCTGCTCAACTTAGCAACAATTTCATCTTTGCGGGGACAAAGCTCCTTTGACTGCCTACTGCCTTCTCCCCTTATTTCCTTTAAATTAAAGCTTATTTTTCATATTGTTCGATAACCTTTACTATTATATTAGCATAGATTTATAGAACAGGAAGCAACCATTATTTTTATTTACATATGCTAAGTTTTCTGACTCCCCAAAAATATATTACTTAATGCCATCTATTTATCTGATAAATATTTATTCTCCTAGTTAAATACAAAGCACTGGTCACAAGTGGCTCATTCTAAATCCCAACTGAGTTCAAAGCTCCTCAGCACAGTTGACTCACTCTGCCATGGGTCATGGATCTCCCACCTACATGTCATAAAGACAGAATAAAATCAAAGTAGGGAAATGGGCCCAAATTGTTTAGTTGACAGGAAACACTTATCTATGAGCACAGCCAATGTCTTTACTATACACTGAGTCTTAATGATATTAAAATAAGTTTGGATTAGCTATTCTATTGATATTCAGTTTGTGACTACAGATGGAAGTATAAAAATTCCATATGTATAAAAGAGATTGTGTTTCTGAAAGTTTCAACACAAAAGCCAAAATCTGAGACCGACAGGCATGTAGGTAATGTGGGCAATGGTTCTCACGGGTAATCTTTTATCTTGATTATGATCATGTTTTCCAAATCATGAGTTGGACACTAGAGTGGGCTATAAAATCAATTTAGTAGATTTCGGCAAGCATTTTTTAAAAGAAATTACATAGAAGAGAATAGAAAATGGAGTGCATGGCACATATAAAAAGTAGTGGACCACAGTATATTGGGGAGATATATATACAAGCACTGGTCATAAATGAGTCAACTATATTCTCTGTCTACACCTTTTCACCTCCTAATCTCAATCTGTTGTTTCTGCTCTAGCAAATCCACTAATATTGCTCTTGATAATGTCACTGACAACCCTCTACTTAGCAGATCTGAGGGGCCCCCTTCAGACACAGTCATAGTTGAATTCTCTGCAGTGCTGAACATTGCTCATACCTCCTTCTTACTTGTGTTGCCTCTGGTTCTGTGACATCACTTTCTAATGATTCTCCTGCTATCTCCCTGATGTATCTCTCTAGATTTTGTTCCCTGGTTCCCCTCCCTCAGTCTTCTCCAGAAATCCTGGTATTTCTGAAGAACAGAGCATGGGCCTCAGAGATGCGACATACACTAAGATTGAACTTTACCTGTGCCACTTATCACCTCCAATACTACCTCCCTAGCCCCATACACCACCGTCTCTCGCCTGGATTATTGCAGTAGCCTAATGACTCATCTCCCCTTCTGTCTATTCTCAAAGAGTAGCCAGAGTGATTCTGGTAAGAAGAAAGTCAGATCAACCCATTCCTTTGATCAGAACCACTCACTGGCTCCATGACCTCCTTCGGGTCTTTGCTCAAATAGCATCTTCCTCGTGAGAATTTCCAAGCCTCTCTCTTTAAATATGTCATTCTAATGCCATTACAAGATGCCCTGTCCCTCTCTCCTGCTTTATTTTTCTCCATAGCCCTTGTCTTAAATACAGTACAGTTATTTATTTCGCTTACTGTTCTGTCTCCTCTTACTGGGACATAAGATCCAGCAGAGCAAGGATTTCTGACTATTTTGTAGACTACTATATCACCCACATCAAGAGTTAGTGGTCCATAGTAGGAGGCCATTAAAATTTATTGAAAGAAGGAATGACTATCATCAGTCATGTCCCGTGTGCCCTGCATCGGCAGGCGGACTCTCAACCACTGCGCCACCAGGGAAGCCCCTGTATTCTTCTTTTGATGGTGGTAGACCTGAGTACACATGGCCTTGTAACTCTCCTACACTATTCTATGCACTATTATATGTGTAATATGATTTTTAATAGGGCTTTTAGCTATTAAGCAAAACATAAGGGACACTTATAGGAAATTGTCTGAAATTCATAACCAGGGCTTAATCTTGTGTTAGCAGTGTTCCTGCTAGCTGACCCTACAAGATGCAGGTATCTTCACATTGGCCTGGTTGTACAGATAATACAAATGTCCTAGAGGTGCTACTCTGGGGTCCCTCCTTTTTATCTACTTCATCATACAATCAATTCTGTTGGCCTAATGGGTGGTAAAGACAATTCGATTCCTTTCCTTTATTTTCCTGACAATAGCCCATAATTGTGTAATGAGAGGAGAAAAATATTAGTAACTTATTTTCCCCTGAATTCCAACCAAATCACAACCTTAGATTTTTTTGTTTATTTACTACTATAGCATTTTAAGAAACATTTGCTCCTGTAAAAACACTAACTAACCCATTAAGAATTTTCCCCTATTAATAAATAAGTACTTTTTCCCTCCATTAGGGAGACAAAAAAAAGTCAATTTAATCAACTTAATCTCTCTGCTCCCCTAATTTATCTCCATTTAATTTTCACAAGCTCACAATAACTCACTTAGGCATTACTATTATCCCCGTCAATAAATGAGAAATTGAGGCATAAGAGACTAGAAGGCTTGTTCAGAATCACTCAGATGTCAGGTAGAAGTGCTATGATTTGACTCTGGAGCCTAAGGCATGGAAGGAGATGTGGATGACAAGATAGAGGAGATTATCTTGAGAAATGTGATTGATCGGGGTAAGGGTAAGAGCAACTCCTACATGGCTAGGGTGACCAGGTAAATAATGGTTCTTCCAATGATCTATAGGAAAAAGAGGTTTAGCGTACAAGTTTATAAGATCAATTTTGGATGTAAGTATGAGGTGCCTGTGGGAATGAATTTTGAAGCTCAGAATGGTGCCCTGGGCTGGAGATATAAATGTGGAGCTTAAAAGTAGTTAGGTAGAATCCAGAATCCTAGAGGGCAATACGTTCACCCACAAAGAGTTCCCTACATTTGGCAAATAGGAAAAAAAAAAGAAAGAAACTGGTTATCTGCGAAAGAGGAGTTTTAATGGACTGAGAGATTGAATGAAAGATTGTTACAGGTCAAAGAGTGAATGGTTAGTGAGAAAGCAGAAATGGTGATAGTGATCTACTCTTCTGAGAAATGGTTATTTGCACAGAAGAAGGGAGTGATTGAACACTATCTGGAAGTCACAGGAGCTATTAAAAGTTTCTTTGCTGGGCTTCCCTGGTAGCACAGTGGTGGAGGGTCCGCCTGCCGATGCAGGGGACGCGGGTTCGTGCCCTGGTCCGGGAAGATCCCACATGCCGCGGAGCGGCTGGGCCCGTGAGCCATGGCCGCTGGGCCTGCGCGTCCGGAGAGGCCACAACAGTGAGAGGCCCGCGTACCGAAAAAAAAAAAAAAAAAAAAGTTTGTTTGCTAATCATCTACTTGTGACGCCTTCTAAAATTGACCTTCCTAGAAACATAGCTCTGAAAGTCTCACGTCCCAGGAAAGACCTTCCTGGAGATGGTTAGCCATCTTCTGACTTCCCAGGAACCCTCCTGAAACAGCCCTCCTTAGAAAACATTCCATGTTATGGCTTCTCCCACACCATCAGGGTCCTAAGATCCTACTCATTGAGGAAAGTTAATCTGTATTGGATGGATGCTAATGGCTACAGTGTTATTAGGTAACTTTTGTGTTATAAAGCAAGCCCTCTTGGGAATTCATGTTTTATTCTAAAGCCACATTTCACAAAGTTTGCTTTCTTGAAACCTAGCCTCTGGATGCAGTGAGTATTATATTAAAAAATACTAAAGTAGGAAAGGTTCCATGGTCAACGAATTTTAGGAAATGCTGGGTTAAACAGAGTTAAACAGGTTTCTTTACAGCAGGATTTTCAGAGACTAATATTCTAACGTGCGTCATAAAACTACAGGAGGGAGATATAAAATTCAGCATTTTCCAAAATTACCTGATTATAAGACTTTTTAAAAGTGTTATCACATGGATCAGAAATTTAAGAAGATGCCTTCCCATAGGACCAATGCTAGTGGAGGTTATTTCAGGCAATGTGACTGACTGATCAGAGATCAAAATCAACACCACTTTTTTTTTTTTTTTTTTTTTGCGGTACGCGGGCCTCTCACTGCTGTGGCCTCTCCCGCCGCAGAGCACAGGCTCCAAACGCACAGGCCCAGTGGCTGTGGCCCATGGGCCCAGCCGCCCCGCGGCATGTGGGATCCTCCCGGACCGGGGCACGAACCCGCATCCCCTGCATCGGCAGGCGGACTCCCAACCACTGCACCACCAGGGAAGCCCTCAACACCATTTTAATTGTACCAAGTACCATCCCATTGAGCAGCCATGTTTGCTTCAGTTCACCCCACTTTTAGCACTCTCTTCACATGACATTAATTCAGCCACAGTTCCTTTTATAATGGGGACGGACCCTTGCTTGAAGGTTTAAATATTTGCTTTCCCTTTTGATGAACTAAATTCTATGGACTCCATAATAAAACTGGGATTAGGGCACATAATACATTTCATTTCACAGCCCTGTGTGACTGACTAACCATGAGATAAATCTGGTGAATTAACTTATTGATCGTTGATATTATTTCCCTGCCTTCATTTTTTTTTCTTTTATAGCTTGTAAGCTCAGTTGTTACCAGGAAAATCAATAAACAAGCTTTCAAGAAAATTTACACCTAGGGAGAAGAAAGGCCCTTTTGCCTGGAAGTTATTCTTTTTCTTTTCTAAGGGAGTAATATCCACTCCACAGCCAGAGCTCACTTTCAAGTCAACAGAAGCCCAGTGTGCTCATGAGGACTCTCTGCTGGGAGAATGGGGCCCCCAAGTATTTTCAGAGGGATAGCATTTGTAACTGGGATAATTTCTGTGAATTGAATTTTTCTGAAAGTCAGGTAAGACTAAAGAAAGGGAACTAATGTAGCCAAGAAAATAAACCATTATCCACATGTCCAGGGCCTAGAAAAGAATGCAGGAAAGGCTACAAAAGACAGCCTTTTCACGTGAATGTAAATGAAACATAACCTTATTAACTAGAGCAGAGATTCTCATCTCTGTCCTCTCCTGGAGCTCATACCTAGGAGACAGAGACCACATCCTTTAGAGTTCTGCTCTGGGTCAAAAGATTTTTGTCATTGAATACCAGTGTTTAAAGGAGCTAGCCTTGGACCACATGTGGCAAATTAGAGCAGCACCATTCAAAAGAACATAGTAAGATGGTGGAAATGTTCTACAACTTTGCACTGTTCAGTATGATGGCCAGTAGTTACATATAAATGCTGAGCACTTAAAATGCAGCTAGTGTCATTAAAGAACTGAATTGCCAATTTTATTTAACTTTAATGAATTCAAATATAAATAAGCCCATATGCCTCGTGGCCACCATATTTAACAGCGTAGGGCTAGAAAATGGAAGTGTGAATTCATCAAGTCAGGATTCCCAGCCTTTTAATAGGGGCATAGAGCAATATGCATATCCCAACCCATGTTCCCCAACCATTTCCACCCCTGCAAAGCTACATCACAAAGCCAATGGGGGTCAGGGGAGGAGTGCGGAACAAGCGTTGAAAAAAAATGTCCACAACTACTTGGCAAATTGAAGTAAGTTTAAGTATGGCATGGGTCAAAGTGGAATGTCAGTCACTGGGTGGGAGCTGGGTCTGACATATGTTTAGTAAGTAAAGGGAGCCCTGAGGAGGAGCTACAGGGTAAGAATGTAATGACAGTGTTGCAGTTGTCTATGGCTGCGTAACAAATTACCCCAAAATTTAGTCACTTAAATCTATGACATTTGTTTTGCCCATGAATTTGCAACAACTTGGGCAGGACCCATGGAGGGAAGAGTGCATCTCTGTTCCACTCATCATCACCAGAATTGTCCCAAGGCTGGGAACTGGGATCATCTGGACTTGTTTACTTGGATAATGCTGGCCTTTGGCTGTTAGGCTATCAGCCCAAACACCTTACAAATGGCTATTCCATGAGGCGTGTCTCACAACATGGTGACTGGCCTCCAAGGGAAAGTGTCTAGAAAGAAAGAAAGTCAGGAGGATTCTGTAAACTCTTTATGACCTCACTTTGAAAGTCCCATAGCATCACTTTGGCAGTACTGCTCTGCTCATTAGAACAGACACGAATCCACTCAGGTTCAAAGGAAGGGAAAAGAGTCTTCACTTCTTGGTGTGGAGTGCCAAGGAGGTTCGGGAGGAACACGTGGATTAGAAATATTGCTGTAGCCATTTTTGTAAAATAATCCGTCACTGTTAGATAACATAGTTTAGGCTTCCCATGATAGAAACCTTAGTCAAACCAAACTAATAACAAAATAGAAATTTATTGTTTTAAGAAACCAGTAAGCTTAAAGTTTCAAGTATGGCTGGATCCAGTGGCTCAAATGATATAATTGCAACTTTCTCATACTTATTCATTCATTCTATGTTTCTTGTCTCTTCCTTGTGTCTGTCTGTCTGTTGGTCTCTCTCTCTTTCCCCACCCCCAACTGTCCCATTATCCTCTCCAACTGGCAGAATAAAAGATTACTGGCAACTCTAAGTCAATATCCTGATAATTTTTGATCCTAAAGGATAAATCTTTCTCTTGTATAACAAGTTCATGGAAGAAGAGTGATTAATTTTGTTCAGGTCACAAACCCACCCCCTGTCCAATCACTGGGTCCTGGGAAATAACGTTCCGTAATAGGTCAGGTGAAGGTCCCCAGTCCACCCCAGCCATAAGTTATTTAACCTCAACGCATTTCAGTTTTCTCACGTGTAGAATAAAGATTCTGGTAGATTGACTGTAAAAATGACCCTAAATCTCTACTCTTCTGTATCCAACCAATTGCAGTGTGACTCTGTAACTCCTTTCATCCAATGGCAGAGTCTATTTTCCCATCCCTTTATTCGAAGCTAGACTTGAGATTTGCTTGGCCAACAGAATGTGGTCGAAATGGCCCTGGGTTAGTTCTGACTCTTTAGCATTTCTGCTCTTTTTCTCTCCGAGCTCTGATACCATGAGGACAAGCTCAGTTTAACAAGCTCAGTTTAACTGTTGGGGTAACAGAGATTCCACAGAGCAAAGCCAAATCAGCCTAGTTGTCCCAGCCAAAATCACAGACACATGAGAGAATTCAGCCCAGATCAGCAAGACAAACCCACAGCTGACTTTCCAGCTGCCTGCAGAGACATGAGCAAACCCACTAAGACCAGGGTAAACCACCCATATACCCTGCACACTTGTGCCAATGAGTTTTGCTCACTGGGTGTTTGTTCCACAGTATTAATGACAAAACTGAAACAGAGGTAACAGTAGGCCCTAATGCTTGGTACTGTGTTTAGAACAGTGCCTGGCATCAAATAAGCAGTCAATAAATATTTGCTATTATTATTATCCAAGACAGCACCACACAGAATGTGTTTCCCAGCTTCCTGAAGAAAATGAGATGTCTCCCACAAGTGTCGTGAGAGCCAATACAGTTCTATCAAATTTTTTGCAATTTTAATAAATTAGTAAGAAAAGTATCAAAAGCTAAGTATATTCTAATAATGGAAAGTAAGATATTTATTGCCAATGTAGTAAAAGTACATGATCTCCAAAGCCCTTCACACGTCCTGTACAAACATCTAATATCTGACCTATGCACAGCTAACATATCACCAATTAGAACAAATATCAAACTCCTCCCAGGAAAAAATGGACAGTAACATTTTTATTACATGATTAACTGTCGTTAAATTGTATTTCTATTGCGTCAAAAGTTGGGACAAGAGTAATTTTATCTGCCCTAGTATTTCCAGACATAATAGTTTTATGTCTGATGCTATTTTCAACTGCGGACTTTAAAGGAATACATGCATTGGTTCCAAGAAAACATGATTATACACCTTACCTTTACAAAAACTGGAGAAAAACATGACTGAGGTTCAACTCCCTGATCGCTGTGTGCACATGGTGTGTGGGGGGGGAGCTGGGGTTTGCTTCACGGCTACTCTTCTCTCTCTCTCAGATAAGTCATTCACCCACTTAAACAGCTTTGGGCAAATTCCATTAGTTTCCAAACTCACGCTGTAACTTCTCTTTTGAACTCAACTCCACATTTCCGTTTCTGTTTGACTTTTGTATTTGGACGTTCTGCCCCCTCCTCATCCTCAAAAAATGTGAATTCATTGCCTCTCTGGTCATCACCCAGCAAACACGTGTATGGTGTTATGTGATCACACAAGGGAAAGAAATCTCCTAATTCAGTTCCTTACACATAACAAAAGCAGGATGAGTGATAATTCTCACCAATCCTGTTATTACTCCTGTTCTCCAGTTTTGTCTTCATACCCTAGGTATGGCTATGGCAAGTATTATTATCCCACTTTTTTTGTGTGTGTGTGGTACGCGGGCCTCTCACTGTCGTGGCCTCTCCCATTGCAGAGCACAGGCTCCGGACGCGCGGGCTCAGCAGCCATGGCTCACGGGCCCAGCCGCTCCGCGGCATGTAGGATCTTCCCGGACCGGGACACGAACCCGTGTCCCCTGCATCGGCAGGCGGACTCTCAACCACTGCACCACCAGGGAAGCCCTATCCTACTTTATTGAAGAGGAAAATAATACACCCACATGTATAGATAGTCAAACATAAAACTATTGGTGGGTGGGCAGGTAGAGCTGCAAATACACCCCGATGAGATATCACTGTATGAAGAAGGATAAGAGTTGAGGCTAAATTTTATGGAAGTGAATCTTGATACTGACTTGATAGAATTAATAGTAGCTAACATATATTAACCACTTACTATGTGCCAGTAACTATTACAAGTTAATATGCTAAGTTAATATTAACATTAACTCAATTATTGATGTATTTTTCTTGAACAGTTTTGTACAATAAACCAATATGAGATCCCCTGGGTTAAACAGCCTGCATTAGGTCAGGCAGCAATAAGCTAATAAATCAGCAATCTGGAATTTGAATGCAGACCATCTGGCTCCTGAGAAGTGTCCCTACCACACTCTGCTTTCTGAAATGAAGAGTAAGAAGTTGGGGAGCGGAGAAAAAAGTAACAGCAAATGCAAAGTCAACAAGGTAGAAATAAGTCAATCATACACAGGCGTGGGACTCAACCAGGTTGTACGGGCTACGAAGCCACACCTGGGTGAGGAATTTGGGTGGAAATGAGGTTGGGAGGATTTGAGATGCAGCAGCAGAGAAGTTGTCTTTGAACGTCAGGCTGAGCTGTTTGGACTTCTGGAACCACCCAAAGGGAACCTGACCCTCTGTCTGCTTTAACTTAATCCGTGTCAACACGCAGGCAAAAGAACAGGTTGAAGAGAAGGCACTGGTGCATATGGAAGTGGGAGTTAGTTTCTTGATATGGAGCTAAAACACTTTGAAACTGGCAGCATCTCTCACTCAAAAGATTTCACAGGCTTCCCTGGTGGCGCAGTGGTTGAGAGTCTGCCTGCCGATGCAGGGGACATGGGTTCGTGCCCCGGTCCGGGAGGATCCCACATGCCGCGGAGCGGCTGGGCCCGTGAGCCATGGCCGCTGAGCCTGCGCGTCGGGAGCCTGTGCTCCGCAACGGGAGAGGCCACAGCAGTGAGAGGCCCGCGTACTGCAAAAAAAATAAAAAATAAAAAAGACTTCACATACATCTGTGTCATTGAACTATCTGCAAATGATGAAGAGAGGGACAGACTGAAGACAGATGCCCTGGTCCCATCCCAGTCCTGACCCCCTTCTGGAGGGTTAAGCTCTGGAAGCACAGGAGGGACTGTAATACTCGAGCAAGCTGTGTGCTTCCGCACCAGGTTCAATGCTGAGAGTACCTTAACTGAACATCTGGCTAATAATGTACCTTCCATGTATTAATGGCACTTACTCACTGCACCTGCTCCATCTGAGGGAATTACATGGGTCAAGTAACGGCAGCATGATTTCAAATGTTTGCCTCATCACCTACAAACATAATCAAAGAATAACAACCACAGTCTTGGGGAAAATCTTGGTTAAGTCTTTCTCACTAGCAGTTCTAAAACAGAAAGGCAGAAAATAAGAAACTTGCTGATAATCTCGTAAACCAATAATTCTCAAATATAACAAGTTCAATGTGAAAGGAATTATTTCCTTAGCCCCCTCCCCGAACCAACTAACACAATTTTTTGAAAATCTTAAAAGTGATAAGGGTGTAACATCTACAATTAGTATATTCCTTGGTAAAACTGGTTTCAGGAAAGGAAATGTTTCCACAATTCTCTTTTCCAACTTTTGCTAAGGTATTTTTTAAAATGCATTGAAAGCAAAATTTTTCCAGAAGAGTTGTTCCAAATGGGAACCTTTTTTCATACCTTTTTCATAACCATTTAAAAATCTGCCTGGTGCTTAGTCAACTCATAACTAATCACCTAAGACTGAGTTTCAACTGATAACTAAAATCCAGCAGATTATTCTGAATCTTCCTGGTAATGTGAGTCAGATTTGACCAAATATTAACTGCATTATTTAAAATAACATTACTAGTATCTATTGAACATTGACCAATACTACGACTTTTTATTAATTTCTGGAAAAAAAAAAGCATTTGCTATACTTTTACCTGCCATTTTAAGGACTTGACAATTACATGTATTATATGTCATGAAAAATCACATTCTTTTCGTATTTCTACACTGTTTTCTTTGTCAGCTGGTGAGCAAACACCCATAATACTCTTTGCATCTATCAAAATGTTCTGAGTATCTTGTGACAAGAGAGCACAGATCCAGGAAAGTTTAGACATTACTAAGGAAACAGTGCACAGATGTGGATGCTGAAAAATTAATACCACCCCATCTTCTGATAGGCTGTAGCTCCAAAAATGCTTCTACAGAAACAGAATGAAACAAGCCCAAAGCACAAATATTCGTGCCATCGCAGCATAAATGAATCATAAAGCATTAAAACAGAAATTTCAAGCTTTGGCATCAGGTCCAATTTCTGAGCAATTCCTCAGCCTCACACATATTCTTCATGTCATCTCATTGGTAGAGAGAATACTGGAAGTAAAAGTAACCTGTCACAAGTGAACAAAAACAAGTTGAAAAAATATTTTATGATGCTTGTAGTCTTCCTCCTCATATCTCAAAAAATATTTTTTTAACCTGCAAAACAGGTACTTACTATCCTCAGGTAAGATGTTCTAATGAAGTACCAATTTTATTACTAATTAAGGCCACAGGAAGCCTAGGAGGCTGCTGCTGACATCTAGTGGCATAATTTTTTAAACGTTATACGCATTAAAAAGATAAATCTAGAAAGAGAAAGGGACAGACATGCATACATATGCGCCTTCAAAGTCTAGTGGACAGCCCATGTTACAAATTAGTTGTCTCTGCTCACACCACTCTGCCTCCAGTGACGTGCTTCCCCTTCCAAAGTAAGGCTACTACCGCAAAACTGAAGAAAGGAAAACCAACACATCTGCTAAAGCCTTAAAGGAACCGTTTACCCTCACAGTCCTGTGTCTTTTACTGGGAATTGCCAGTTCCCTGAAAGCTCCAATTCCCCAAAGCCCTGTCCCGACCCTAACAGTCCTAATTTTATCTCAACTTCCCAAATAACCATAGTCCGTCCCCAATCTCCACACCTATTAGCATTTAGGTACTTTTAGGGTGCCAGCCTAAAGAGATTTGACTGTAGAGCTGAGCATATGTTATTTCAGACTGCATGTCCACAAACATACCTGCACATTCAAAATGGCCATGAAATCCCTATGCGTGAGATTCAATAATTATTGAAAACTTAAAAATAGCTCTCAGGGACTGCTTTAACGTTTCCAACTATCCACATGAATGATGAAATTGATATTGATGTGAAAAATGGTAAGGAGCATAGAGATAACTTCTACAAGCAAGTAAAAAGATTTTTTCTGTAGCCTCTATATGTCTGTATGTATGTGTATATAAGGGGTGCATATGTGTGTGTGTAAAACAAGAGAAAGACTCAAGTGCTACACATACCCCACTCCCCCTGAAGCACTTGTGAGTATAGTAGGTAAACACTGAATTGATGAATGGGGTGGCAAATTACAATATAACTTTTTTCCCCTATTGATTCTAATGTAAGATATGAAACAGGTAGTGTTTTACTCTTAGGCAAAAGTGTCTTTGTGGAGTAGCTCAGGTTAGATTTTCCTCCCATCACATGTGCAAAGTGGTACAAAGCCAATGGGTGATCGAATTAGGCAATGTCCCTTTAGTGAAGGGAGTATACTTTTTTTTAATTAATTAATTTTTGGGGGGTGCTGCATTGAGTCTTCATTGCTGGGCACGGGCTTTCTCTAGTTGCGGTGAGTGGGGGCTATTCTTCGATGCGATGCACGGGCTTCTCATCGCGGTGGCTTCTCTTGCAGAGCACAGGCTCCAGGCACGCAGGCCTCAGCAGTCTCGGCACGCGGACTCCAGAGCACAGGCACAACAGCTGTGGTGAATGGGCGTAGCTGCTCAGTGACATGTGGGATCCTCCTGGACCAGGGATCGAACCGTGTCCCCTGCATTGACAGGCGGACTCCCAACCACTGCGCCACCAGAGAAGTCCGGGAGTGTATCTCAAGAGTTGAAAATTATTTGCCTTATAAATTAGTATATTTGAATTTAGATTTTATTCACATTGAAAAGATATGATAACAGGAGAGAAGGTTCTCAAGTTAGTCCTAATTAATACAAAACATTGCTAAATTATAATTCTCATAGTACAAAGGAATCTTCTAGCCTTTTAAATATTCCTTCGGTGGAAATCTTAGAGATGCAAGGACCTCATTCATTCAAAGTCTATTTCACTCACAAGTGGGAGTAAAAGTAGAAGACAGAAGGATCTTCCTTACAGTCTCACTGAAGGAAAAAAAGTCCCATGTCTGTGTGTGTATCTTTACACATAATAAAGTTCTGTATGTACATATACATACATATTTAAACACACACACACACACACAGAAGAGCTACTACAGAGCAATATACGCAAATCAGTGACAGTGTGACAGATAGTGTATCTAGGTTACTTTACGGACTAAATATGGGTTAAGGAAGAGAAATAGTTGTAGCATGATGAGGAACTCAGAAAGCCCCCTAAAGAACAGTTTTAAGGTATGCAGGCTTTGGAATAAGGGAAAAGAAGACTGGACATTCTGAGTGGAGTTATCAGCATAAGGAAAGACAAGAATGTTTAGGGTATACAGGGTAGTAAGAGAGAAACCAATACGGTAAGAAACATATGTGGGGAGTCAATGCAAGAACTTGAACATTAGCAGGAGACAATTCTAGACAATGCTACGGCTTCTGTATGACTATTCCATCAAGACTATTCTTGGGAGTTTTCTTTAAGGTTTTAAAAAGATGGAGTATCCCACAGAATCTAATAATCAGAAGAGTAAAGTAAAGAGTACCAAGAACTTTGGCAAATGATGAAAATCGTAAAAAAACAAAAAAGGCAAATTCATAAAAATGATCATAATAACTCTTCCTCATATAAAGTCCTCTTTAAGAATTACTTTTTAATCACTTCTCAATGAAAGTGTTCAATTATTTGTTCTCTGACTTTCAGTTTAAATTCTCTTTTGGAGCATATATGCCTGATGTTATAGCCCTATTTCTGTAAAGCACTGTGTCTATCCTATGTGAATTAGTCCAAGCATTGTGACAATTACATCACCCCTTTCATCACATGTGTAGAGGTATTTGTAACTCTCATTGTAATTCATGGTCATTAACTTATAAATCAACCTGAAAATCTGATGCTTTACTTTCCATTGTTACTTTATAGCAGTTTATAAAAAATAATGTAAAATATAATTTGTAATAAGCTCTTAAAATATCAGAAGAATTTTATTCTTTAAAAAAATTTTCAACTAGATGTGCTACATCTACAAAATATTCTACAGCCAATAATAATAAACCACAATGAAACCAATCTCTAAACAATCTATTTATACCTTATTTCTTAATGCCCTAGAACATAAAGAACGCTGTATACTAGCCTTATAACAGTTTATTTTCAATTATCAAAAATGTATTTAGAGTACATCAAAAAACTGCTGAACCCTTAATATCCCATTTCACTTTCCTACAGGGAAGTTAAATATATATGAGAATAATACTTAATATTCCTACATAATACAAATAAATTACAAACATGAAAATTTCTTAATTGAAATTCAACTTATTTCCAGGACATATAAACCTGTGTAAAAATAGAACAGAATAATGGTCTCTATTTTTGTGCATCACCTTACTAGGTACAGAGAAGGATATTTTAACCCAACTAGGTTAAGTTGCCTCTATTTTGGGGTGACAAAGTTAAGAATATTGTGACCAACAGACATCAATAACTTTCCATAACGAAGCACTACATGAAAACTTATTTTAGACCCTTTTTGAAAAAGTCAAATGTAGAACTTCCAGGTATCTGCACACACAAAAGTTCCTGTTAACCCAAAAGGTTGCTCTCCGAGCCCCATTGCCAGAGTTAATGGTACACAAAATGAGTGCGTTAGTCATCACGTGTAACTGAGAAAGGCTGAATGGTCCCATTTGTCCAAAACTAGCACCTTCACTAATATGCCTTGAACTTCTACTATTTAAACACTGAAATTTAAATGCATATATCCCACTTAGGATAATAGAGACAGAGCATCAGGACATTAGCACTCTTTGCCTTATTAACAGGAATATTTTATAAAGTTGCAAACACCCCTATTTCAATGAGTCCAAAGGACCAACCTAAAGAGGTGATGACATGAACACCATTTCTCCCACCCCAGTTACTCCTTCACACCTCACTCCCAACCTCCACACAAAAGCCAGCATCCTAGAGTATAATCTCTTTGGGAGTGTTATCAGACCAGAGCGCTTGGACTGTCAATATACAGAACTGGTTCTTTATTGGCACATCGGGGAGAAGCAAACTTTGTTACTCCGGGTACATGATGCTGGATACTCTGCCACATTAATGGGAATTTCCCTCCTACACCGCAACTCCTTCTTTGCTACATTCAGTTCGAAGTAAGTTTATCCCTATCTTAAATAAATGAAATCAAAACCTAACAAAATTGAATGTATTAGTACGTACATATCTCTGAAAAAAGAAAAATTTCACATGAATGCATCCTGGGTGGTCTGTGCTCTCTTCATTAGCTCCATCTCACTCAGTGTGTTTCCTTCTCTGTCTTTACTGTGTCATCTTCTACTGATTCCGCCTCAGCCAGCATTTTTCTACCATACATCTCCCTATGCTTATATCACAGCACTCAGCTTCAACCCCTTCCACGTACTGTCTAGGTATTAGTTTTCATTATAATGCCTCTCTTTAGGGAGTCACAGTTAATAGCTCTAAGCTAAAGGAAACCCTCCATTGATTTCATTAACCATTTAAAAATGCCTTATAGTTTGACTTAACATTTTAGTATAGTGGGCCTACAACTGAAAATCAACATTACAGGAGAGAAGTTACTTCCTTAAGGGGTTTACACCTCCCTTGAAGCATTAACTAAAAGCCAAAAATAAGTAGAAACACCCCAGTTTGTAATTCAATCTAACTATTTTTGCTCCACTGCAAATTAAAGTTCATAAACCAGTTTTCTGCTGATGTCCATTAAATTCAAATGCTTCCTTTGTTTCAGCACTCATTGGTTTTATAGGAATTCGACAATTTGTCAAAAATAGAACCCAGTTAGTTCCAATTAGTATGTGACCTAGTACACATTTCAACAAATCCAGTATGTGCGTTGCTATATACAAAGCGACATCATATCTTCATAGCTATATAAGCAGATAGTATTGATAGATGGGTTTAGTTCCCAACACAATTCTAACTTTTCAGAAACTTTTCTATTAAAAACTCTTTTGAGACATCACCTTTATTCATAAATCATACACACATTTTATATCTGCATCTACGCTCCACTTCGCTTACACGTATATGTCATTAGAATATCTGCATGATTATTCATATTCTTAGGCTAACATATATAAACAAATCACATAGCAATTGGAAAATTTAGCAACTAAATATGCAATCATTGAGTATAATCAGGCATGCTATTCAACAACTGTATGATATAATTCAATCTTTCCAAAGAAAATATATGTTTTGTGTAAGAGTGTCTTCGTCAAACTCGATGAAGTTTTTCTAGGAATTTGTACTGAACTTTCTTGTCTATTAAAAATATAATATGTAAAGCCAACTGACTGATGCTTAAATAAGAGGAAAATTTTAATTAAAAGAATCTCATTCTCTTATTGTCTACCATTTGTAAATGTAATACACTAATTGGACCTATTTCCAAACAGAGTACAATCTTCTAGTCAAGATCCTATCCACACATTAACATAAATGCAAGAGTAGTGTTGGAAAATTCATCATTAACCACAGTGCTTCAAGCTAACATATATTTTAAAATTTACTGGTCACTTCCTAAATATGATGGTCATCAAAAATCATTCCTTTTACTTTTCAGATAATGATTTACTTTTTTGATGGATTATTCCATAGTTAAAGCCAGTAATCAAGAAAAACCAACCAGTTGAACGTATCAGAGTTAAACAGACTAATATATATATTAAAATAAGCATTACCTTGGTCTGATTTTTCATAAAGGATAGCAGATCTCTTGCCAGGTGACACCATTTCTTTGGGTTCTGTTGGTAAAAAGAAAAGAGATTAATAAAAACAACCTTTCTTTTCACCCTTTAAACGCTTCTTAAAAACATTTATTAGTAATAAAGGTCAGAGAAGAAAATCATTTAACAAAATATTCAGCTCCATTCAGCAGCTGCCTTGGGAACCACTTGCTTTAAATGACAAATAACTTCCCCAAAGGTCCCCTCTCCCCTGCAGCTGAAAACAAGGGTGGCTGCCACAGATCCTCAGCCCTGTTTTCTTTGCTTCTCTCTCTTTTCTCACATGGGAACAAGACTAGCACTCGAGCAAGGAAAAGAATTAGCTTCAATCATGTCAAAAGATAAGATGTAATCCATGTTGGGACAGAACATTTACTTGGAATGCAACAGACTGAAATGGAATTTGCAATTATCTAAATTAGTTTCCTCCCTCCCCCCAGCGAGTATGGCTTTTAAAATGTTCGTGCAAGTCTGGGTATTTTTCTATTCTGTCTTTCCACAAAAATGATAAAATGAGATATTGTGGATTGACTTAGTAAATAATTGCAGATTACCCTCCTTAGGAGCTGCAATTTTAGAGCTTTTCTATGCTGCGCTGAGGAGAAAAGTACTTTATAGGAGTCAAAAGTTATGAAAATATATCTTATTCCTTCCCTTAGCATATAACCATCTTGAGGAGTGTCCCATAAAAGATTTTATTGCATCATTAACAGAATGTTCACATTGCAAGATAAGAAATTCAAGTCTGAGCCATAGCTCTCCAGGAAGGACTATCACATAGATAGGTAAGAATTTTAAATTCACCACTTAAGAAAGTTATTTGACTGAAGAAATGTTAACAGTTAAAAGCAACGTTGATTATTTGACTGTAACAGTCATTTTAAGAACAGTCATATAACTGCAATCACCAAAACATCTTACTAGCTGTGTGAAATTAGGCAAGGAAATTAGACTCTGTAAACATTCCTTTCTCATCTGTAATATCAGAATGCTAATTCTCTCTACTTCATAGAACTGACAGGATAAATAGGTGAGATAGATACACAGAAAGGACACAGAATTAATGAATGTTAGCCAAGATAATCATGAACATCACTATTACTATTATTATCATTGTTCTCCTTTTTTAAAAAACATCTTGCAACCCCCTTGAAAATCACTGCCCTGATGAGCCACGTGGTGGAATGATTAAAATCTTACCATACTGGATGCTACTTGATTTGCTGATTTATTAGTCACACTCTGTGATGGCAAAGGAAATAAAGAGTTGTTTTAGGTCTTTGGGCAGGTAAGAGAAAAAGATTAAACAGCATTTCAGGAGAATGAGTAACCTCTCACCCCACTGCAGTAGCTTCCTTTGACTTTGCTGGGGATTTTAATTTAAATATGTCCTCCAAGAAATTGGGATACTTCAAGATTCACTTAAAGCAACTGACCCCTGTCTGCTCTTGTAAATATTCAATCCAATTCAGAAAACATCTACTGAGCTCCGATTGCAAGGAAGGGTACACCAGAGACTTTAGAGAAACCATTATAAATAGAAAGGATTCAAGAAAAACAGTTTAATGGAAGAAAGGTTTGTAAGTATTTCATGAAAAAACCATCATTAAACAACATACAACAAGACCCATATATATGCTATCTATAAGAAACCCACTTCAGACCTAGGGACACATAACACACTGAAAGTGAGTGCATGGAAAAAGATATTCCATGCACTCAGAATCCAACAGCACATTAAAAGGATCATACAGTATGATCAAGTGGGGTTTATCCCAGGAACACAAGGATTCTTCAATGTATGCCAATCAATCAACGTGATACACCATATTAACAAACTGAAGGAGAAAAACCATATGATCAACTCAATAGATGCAGAGAAAGCTTTCAACAAAATTCAACACCCATTTATGATAAAAATCCTCCAGAAAGTAGGCATAGAGGTTACTTTCCTCCACATAATAAAGGCCATATATGACAAACCCACAGCCAACATCATCCTCAATGATGAAAAACTGAAACCATTTCCACTGAGATCAGGAACAAGACAATGTTGCCCACTCTCACCACTATTATTCAACATAGTTTTGGAAATTTTAGCCACAGCAATCAGAGAAGAAAAAGAAATAAAAGAAATCCAAATCCAAAGAGAAGAATTAAGGCTGTCACTGTTTGCAGACGACATGATACTATACACAGAGAATCCTAAAGATGCTACCAGAAAACTACCAGAGCTAATCAATGAGTTTGGTAAAGTAGCAGGATACAAAATTAATGCACAGAAATGTCTTGCATTCCCATACACTAATGATGAAAAATCAGAAAGGGAAATTAAAAATCTGAAAGGGAAAACACTCTCATTTACCATTGCAACAAAAAGAATAAAATAGCTAGGAATAAACCTACGTAAGGAGACAGAAGACCTGTATGCGTAAAATTATAAGACATTGATGAAAGAAATTAAAGATGATACAAATAGATGGAGAGACATACCATGTTCTTGGATTAGAAGAATCAACATTGTGAAAATGATTCTACTACCGAAAGCAATCTACAGATTCAATGCAATCCCTGTCAAACTACCAACAGCACTTTTCACAGAACTAGAACAAAAAATTTCACAATTTGTATGCAAACAGAAAAGACCCCGAATAGCCAAAGCAATCTTCAGAAAGAAAAACGGAGCTGGTGGAATCAGGCTCCCTGACTTCAGTCTATACTACAAAGCTACAGTAATCAAGACAATATGGTACTGGCACAAAAACAGAAATATAGGTCAATGGAACAGGATAGAAAGCCCAGAGATAAACCTACACACATATGGTCACCTTAGCTTTGATAAAGGAGGCAAGAATATACAGTGGAGAAAAGAAAGCCTCTTCAATAAATTGTGCTGGGAAAACTGGAGCTACATGTAAAATAATGAAATTAGAACACTCCCTAATACCATACACAAAAATAAACTCAATATGGATTAAAGACCTAAATGTAAGGTCAGACACCATCAAACTCACAGAGGAAAACATAGGCAGAACACTCTATGACATAAATCACAGCAAGATTCTTTTTGACCCACCTCCTAGAGAAATGGAAATAAAAACAAAAATAAACAAATGGGACCTAATGAAACTTAAAAGCTTTTGCACAGCAAAGGAAACCATAAACAAGATGAAAAGACAACCCTCAGAATGGGAGAAAATATTTGCAAATGAAGCAACTGACAAAGGATTAATCTCCAAAACATACAAGCAACTCACGCAGCTCAATACCAAAGTTCTGTGTCCACCTAGAGGGGTGGGATAGGGAAGGTGGGAGGGAGGGAGATGCAAGAGGGAAAAGATATGGGGATATATGTATAACTGATTCACTTTGTTATAAAGCAGAAACTAACACACCATTGTAAAGCAATTATACTCCAATAAAGATGTTAAAAACCACCACCAACAACATACAATGTGTTGAAGCAACAGAACAAATTGAAAGAATATTCTGCAGCTAGGAAAGGGTCATTTAAAAAATAATCATATGATATCACTTATATGTGGAATCTAAAAAATGATACAAATGAACTTATTTACAAAACATAAACGGACTCACAGACATAGAAAACTTACGGTTACCAAAGGGGAAAGGGGAGCGGGGGGAGGGGTAAATTAGGAGTTTGGGATTAACATACACACACTACTGTATATAAAAAAGATAACCAACAAGGACCTACTGTATAGCACAGGGAACTCTACTCACTGCTCTGTAATAAGCTATATGGGAAAAGAATCTGAAAAAGAATAGACATATGTATATGCATAACTGAATCACTTTGGTGCTGTACACCTGAAACTAACACAACATTGTAAATCAATTATGCTCCAATATAAAATAAATTTAAAATAAATAAATAACCTTTAAAAAAAATTCTAGCAGAATAACTGAACTGATGTACACTCAGTCCTGACCATCAGTCCTGTTTGGTCTAAGAAAATTTCACACGAGGGAAGGACTTGGAAAGACTAAGTCTGTCAGGCAGGTAAGTAGGGATGGCAGTTAAGAAGACATTACATGGAGTAAGGGTAGACCCTTAATCTAATATGACTGGTGTCCTCATAAGATGAGACACAAATACAAACATATACGCAGACAGGAGAATACCACGTGAAGAAAAAGACACAGAGGGAGATGTCCATGTAACTAGGGAGGCAGAGACGTGCTTACAAGCCAAGGATTGCCGGCAACACCAGAAGCTGAGAAAGTCATGATCCCCTAGCGCTTTCAGAGAGAACATGGCCCTGTTGACATCTTGACTTTGGACATCTTGCCTCCAGAACTGTGAGAGAATAAATGTCTCCTGTTCTAAGCTACCCAGGTTGTGGTAGCTTGTTACAGCAGCCCGAGGAAACTAATGCAACATCTTTTGAGCCAATAAGAATTAGGCCTGGGCTTCCCTGGTGGCGCAGTGGTTGAGAGTCCGCCTGCCGATGCAGGGGACAAGGGTTCGTGCCCCGTTCCGGGAGGATCCCACATGCCGTGGAGCGGCTACCCAAAAAAAAAAAAAAAAAAAAAAAAAAAAGAAAGAATTAGGCCTTTACCCATACCCTGAACACTTGAGGCTTAAAAAAAACAACTTATAGGTACATTGATTCACCATAGTCTCAATTTAGAAATTAGAACACCCAGCTACATATAAAAAGCTGACTTGAACTTCAAACTGTCTACCCTCCATAGCTAGGATCTGCTGCAGTGGAAACCGGCAGCCAGTGAAGAAGGTCCCCTTTTGTTTCTCCAGGTCCTTCCTCCCCAGCCAGTTAACCTTGGTTCCAATGCCTCTGGAATATGGAAGTGGAGTGAAAGAGGGGAGGTGGGGACAGAAGTAGTCAATGGAGAAGGAAAGGTGACGTTCTGGTTACTGATCTAAGTGGGCTGCTATATATTTAACGCTGATTCTTAACCAATGGATTCTTTTCCAGGTGCTTCAGTGATTGCTCCTTCTTCTCCAATCACTGGGGACCTTTCACCTGTACAGCCCTTGATGGGAGTCATACATCTCACTTTATCACTTACTATATCCTCAGCTGCAAGTGACACCTTCAGTTTCTATCTGCTGAGACCAGCTCAGCCTCAGGGTAGCCTTTGGGGACAGGACCTAGACAGCCTCATGACGACGTTCACGTTCACTGCACACATCTGCTCCACAGGGAACTCTCCAGCAAACCCTGGGAAAATGGGCTAATCCCAATTC
Source organism: Neophocaena asiaeorientalis asiaeorientalis (assembly GCF_003031525.2). Lineage (NCBI taxonomy): Eukaryota > Metazoa > Chordata > Mammalia > Artiodactyla > Phocoenidae > Neophocaena > Neophocaena asiaeorientalis. The sequence continues at coordinate 5,170,338 of NW_020185337.1, read as the reverse complement.
AGCCCCTTTCCTCTGTTCTACCATGAGCTGCTCACTAGCTCATCTCCTGGCCTTTACATTCATTAGAAACCAGCACTGTCTCTACTGCCACCTCCAAGACTTCAAGGAATACACATTAAACTCTCACTGAGTCTCCTTGATGCACCTCTTTCTAGCACTGAGAGGGGAAAAGTGGAAGTGGTACACAACCTACCTCCTTGTGGACATGGCTAATGAAGCCTCAGTTCACTAAAAAGAAATCAGCCTTTAATTTCCAGATCCCCCACCCCTTTTGTATTGGGAATGTAGGGATCATCCAGCTAGCTCTCATGCTCCTACTAGGGAATTTCTACAAGGTAATGTGTCTCATATATCACTTTGCTATCTGATAGCTATTGCCTTAAGAGGTCAAAATTTTCCAATTTTACAGGCTGTGATATTAGTTTTCATAATTTGCGCTTTAAAAGACCCATGGGGGAAGCAGCTACAAATTGTAAAATATGTCTACTGGATTTTTTTTTAAGGTTCCTGAACATTCCATGAATTTTACATTGTTCTTCAATATAACTTCTCTTTTTCAGTCAGGAAGGTGCTCAATGGCTCCCATGTTCTTCTATCCCAGTTCCTTTTCTCCATGTCTATTCCTTCTGCTTGGGGTTCAATTCTTAACTTTTCAACACCTTCAAATTTACTGCCTTATTAAAGTTTTAATGCCAACTTCTCCAGAAAGTGATCCCCAGGTACTTTGGACTCTGATGATTTTATCATTCTCTGACCTTGTACACCAATTATAATCAATGCCTATAATTTATATTGCCTTTTTGGGTTGTCTTGTGCTGTCACGTCTTCCCAACTATATTTTAAGTTCCTAAAAGACCGTTACTGTGTCTTGTGCTTCTCACCTATCCCCGTCAGTGCTTAATTCAATACTCAGCACATGGGAAGGAGAGTCCTAATAAGAACATAGCCACTTGCTATGTATTAAATATCTATTAACCAATATAAGACAGAACTAACATGCAGCATAAATATCTCACCATGTTCTGTGACAGAAATTGCATAACAAATCCCTATTGTTGTGCAAAATTTAAAGAACATTTGAACAAATATGTCAGATAGGAAGGAGGCAGAGGGAAGTGATAAATGAGAGAGAAGATAGGCCATCATATAACAAGGATGCTATTATTTGGAAATATATCTACATTTAATACTTTTGCATTTTTCTATGTCTGACCTCACCTGTCTGCCAGGGATAGTAGCACTTGCCTCAAGAAGGATTAGGATTGTTACAAGATAAATAAAAAAAGAAGTGTTTAGAGTTTGACATCTAGCAAGAATTCTTGGTCCAGAGCAAGACTATAGTCTTGTAGATCAAGCTTTCCTCAGAGAAAACAGGATTTTAAAGAACACAATCTTTGCTGCCATTAACATATTGGAAGTCGGACCTAGAGAACCAGATCACAGAGTTCTGCAATGTCAAGAGCACAGAAAATGTAGGGTATGACGTAAGGATATGGAAAACTACCCTGGGTTCAAGAGTTGTATGGAGAAGATAGAAGAGGAAAGGGTCAAACATCGAGTCATTATTTTCCTTCTCTAAGTTTAAACCCCACATGAACATGGTAATAGGAGCATTAGGACTAACAGACTACATTCCAGGGAACAGACTGGAGAAAACTCTGAGAAAACCAGCATTCAGCATTTAACATGACATAGAAGCAATTAGGGGGCATTAGAGGAGGGAGGGAAGCTGCTACAGACATGAACCTGAGACAGAATCCCAGTACCCCATAGCCAATGTGTGGCATCTCAAAGAGACATAAGTTCCCAAAGGCCCTGAGTAGGGGACACAAGAGTCCTGGGTGGGCATGGCCCCCCTACTCCCCTCCCCCAAAATGAGATCATAAGAGGCCCATTGCCCCCACTCCAAGTCACAGTGCCACAGAGTAGAAGAAAGGAAAAAAATCTGAAAGCACAACCATTCACCCAAAAGTTGTCTGAGTCATCCACCCCTAAAAGGAACTAAAAAGGTAAAAAGGAACTAAAACGTATCTAGTCCAGTGTCATCATTTTTCAGATGAGAAAACTAAAGGCCAGACTCATTTACTCAAGAGTGTGATGCCAAGTGAGGACAGAGCAGAGGCAATAATTCCAATTTTACTAGCACCTACTGAAATGCTAACGTGCCTTCTACTCTCTCACCTAGAGTCCAGCTTTTCTTTTTATTATGAATATCAGTTAATGCTACCATTCAGTTAATATTTTAAAGCAAAAATTCCAATAATATTTTTAAATAAAAATAACAATGGATACAATAATTTTAAATCCCTTTCTTTTAATGAGTAATGAAATAGATTTAAAATTAAACTAACAAATATTGAGTCTGCAGAAAAATTATTAGTTTTATTTAATTAGTAAATTTAGCAAGGTTACTGAATTAGGGTCATTGTACAAAAATCAATCGTGCTACCATATAACAGCAAACAAACAAAACATAGAAATTATACATTATTAAAATAGAATTAAAAACCTCAAATACCCTGGAATAGACCTCACAAAAGATGTTTATGACTTCTACACCAAAAAACCATAAAACATTACTTAGAGAAAATAAAGCAGACAAAAAGAGATACATCATGCTCATAGATTGAAAGACTCAGTATAATAAGGTTATCGATTCTCCCCAAATTAATCCATGTATTCAGTGGACTCAAAATCACAGTAGTTTTTTTGGTTTAATTTTACAAACTAAAATTTATACAGGAATGCAAAGGGCCAAGATTAGTCAAGGTGATATTAAAGAAAAATAAAACTGGAGGTCTTCAATTACCAGATATCAAACTTATTGGAAAGCTCTTGTCATTAACAAGTGTGTAATTGGTACAAAAGCAGACAAACAGATATATGGAATGAAAGAGAGTCCAGAAACAAACCTATACGAATTATGACAACTAATTATACAAGTAAATTATGGCAAGTGTGACAGTGTCGAGCAGTGGGAAGAGGGCAACCACTCTACTAAATCATACCGACTGAATTATACATCCATTTGTGATAAAAAGTGAGTCTTAACTCCTACACATACAAAAATATGTTTCAGAAGGTTGTATATCTAAATGTGGATGACAAAACAATAAAGCTTTTAGAAGAGTGTATCTTTCCCTTTGGCGGAGACAATGATTTCTTAAAGAGAACGGAAGTGGTAACCATAAATGGAAAACCCAGTAAGTTTGATTACATTTAAATTAAGAACTTTTGTACAGAAATATCGAATCACTATGTTATGTAACAGAAACTAACTTAGTGCTACAGGTCAACTATACTTCAAAAACAAAGAAACAAACAAATTCATAGAAAAAGAGATCAGATTTGTGGTTACCAGAGGTGGAGCATGGGAGGGGGGACTGGATGTAGTTGGTCAAAAGGTACAAACGTCCAAGTATGCAATAAATAGATACTAGAATGTGATGTACACGATAGATATAATTAACACTGCTGTATGTCACGTGTGAGAGTTGTTAAGAGAGTAAAACCTAAGAGTTCTCATTACAAGGAAAGAATATATTTTTTTAAATTTTGTATCTATGTGAGAGGATGGATGTTCACTAAACTTACTGTGGTCATTTCATAATGTATGTAAGCCAGATAAACTTATACAGTGCTGTGTGTCAATTATATCTCAGTAAAACTAGGAGAAAAATAAAGTTTCATTCTCACCCAGAAAACAGGTTTCAAAAAAAACCAACACTAATGCTCATCAAATGATGCCAAGTAGACAATGAAATGGTAAGCCACAGAGTGCAAGAAGAAAACTTTGGAGTGTATATATCAGGTAATGACTCATATTCACGATATTTAAATAAACTCCTATAAATCAATAACAACAAGGCAGACAACTCAATAGAAAAGTGGACAAAAGACATAAACAGAAATTTCACAAAAGAGGACATTCAAATTTTCAATAAACATTAAAATTTCCTCAACTCTAGTCCTTTGTAAATGCAAATTAAAAATCACAATGAGACACCGCTACACACAGACAAATGTGACTAAAATTAAAAGGACAGAAAATATCAAGAGTGGACAAGGATATGCACCAATGATACTGTCACATCCGCTTGATGTGGGCAGAGAGTAGAAACTGGAGTAATTTTAGAAAACAGTTTGGTAGTATCTACTAAAGGTGGACATATACAATACCTTATGGCTGGGCAAATTCCACTACTGGGTTTATAACCACTCTAAAGGCATACTATGGTTGCCAAAAATTATGTACAAGAATGTTCATAGTAGGACTCTTTACAGTAGGAAAAAACTGGAAACAGCCCAAATCTCCATTAACAATAGAACAGGTGAACAAATTAAGATCTATTCATACAATGAAATGCTATACACTAATGAGAATGAACAAACCACAGTTACATGAACAACATGGATGAATATCACAAACAACATTTAGGGTAAGAAGTCATATGCAAAAAAGTACATACAACATGACAGCATTTATATAAAATGTGGGAGGGACATCTTATAGGTTATATAGTGAGTGGGAAGAGGACATAAGGGGAGCTTTTGAGGTACTGATATTAGTATCTTTCTTGACCTGCCTTTTGGATCTTCAGCTGTGTTCACTGTGCAAAAATTTATCACGTTGTACACTTAAGGTTTTCCCACTTTTCCATATGCATGTTATACTTCAATAAGTTTTTTTAAGTGGCATTGGAATCTCCACCCATCTGTCTGAACCACTCGAAAAAAAGGCACAAATAAATTTTAAGATGATCCCTGATTTTAAAGATGATTGGGAAGAAATAAAAGAGCAGATTTCAATCTGTAAATGTTTTTCCTCAGCATCTACAAGTTCAATGACTCAGGACAGCAGCTGGAGACAGAACATTAGTGTTTTCCCTGGAACACAAGCCATTTTTCATATTTTTAACATATAACGTTCCTCCCAAATTGAACAACTCATTGATTTTGTTTAATAAAAGGGAATCTAGCATAAAATGTATGTATATGCCATTTTAAAGCATATTTGCATATTTAACAGTACATATGTTTGAGAAATTTTTTTAATTTGGGCTACAATGGAAAATACCTAGAGACAGATTTTAAGTACTATACCTGACCTTTGATATTATTTCCTTTTGCAAATACTAAAATTGCTGCCAACTGGATACCTTTCTAATTTCCCCTTGCTTATTATTTTATGAAACAATTATTTCAGGGAAGAAAAACACAAACAAAACAAAGGTTTAGAATTGTAGGTTTTTAGAAGTGTCTGCATTTAAACTTTGGAAAGAAAATATACATATAAAAGAAGAAATACAATTAACACTTATTTACCTCTGTCTGCAAGCAATAAGATACAAAAAAGTTTTTCATCTCTTTATTATAATTATACCTAGATTAAGCATCAATAATGGATAAACCACAAAGGTAATAATCAGGCCCAGGCATTTCCTGCCAGAGGAAAAGGCAGAAATAAATAGCAACAAAAAAGCCACATTCCATGTTTAAAACATACAAAAAACTGAATACTGGGAATAATTAAAATCTATCCTTTTGTTTTTTCATATTTAGACCTTTTCTCAGTTGATGAAAACAGTCTTCCCTAAATGATATAGTCTAATTTCACTGATAATTTTATTTACTTAATCTTAAATTTTTCACTTTCTATTGTTTATTCAAATAAATAATGAAAATATTTTCCTACAGGCAATTTAGCAAGAAAATGGACCCAAGAAAACTTCTACTTTTTGAACACTATTTTTAAAATTCTAGGTCTGAATTAGAAGTACCTTACCATTATTATTGTGATAATAAAAAATAAACATTTAGTGCTGTCAAATATAAACCAAATATTGTTCTGAGTTGTTGTCTTATACATTTAATACTCATAACAACCTTAACTGCTGTGCACGCTATGATCTCATTTTATAGATGAGGAGAGTGAAGGACAGGTTGATTACTGGAAGTTACCTGAGCCACAGAGCTAGTGAGCAAAAGCAGGAGGACCTGAAGGCAGGTAGCTATCACTAATCGCATTCCCTTAACTCTTCCACTGATACTGTACCTCTGCTATTTCCACATGAGTTCCCATTACTATGGTACATATTCTGTCCTGTGGTCTTATTATTTAAATATATTAATATTAATTCTTACTGCAAAGCTTCCCATTGTACTCTAAATGTACGTTGTATAAAAATTTTCTATTCTATGTATATCTTTGCTATTTTTTATATTTTTCATGTATTCATTAGAATTGCAAACACACTATACTTTGAATTTAGAGGGGGTACTATCTCCTAAGATTTTAAAGCAATTTACATATATCATGCCACTTACATTTAAACACACATATACATTCAGTACTTGTCTCTGAATTGTTTTTTATACATTTTATTGTATATTTTTCTCACCTTTTATCTCATGCTATTGCCAAAGTCAAATTCTCAGACTCCAGGCCCTTTATTCTCAAAGGGTGGTTCATAAACAAGCAGCCTCACCATGTCCTCAGAGCTTGTTAGAAATACAGAATTCCAGGCACCACCCTAGACCAATGGTAGACCAACAAGTGACCTCTAGGAATATTAAAGTTTAAGAAACTTGCTTTAGATAATATATTCCTCTAAACTAAAGGTTTTCTTAATCCTTGCTTCAGCTAATTTATTTCTGTAGGTTTTGTGAAAGGTACTCTTATCAATTTTACCACTAAGTGTTTTGGTCTGTTAAAATTATTATTGAGGGCTTCACTGTCTCTATCAGCTTTACTGTCTGCAGTGTTAGTGAATTTTACTGAATTAACTCTTGAGGACGTAAAACAGAAGCTTCCTTTCTAGGGCTGTCTGTAAAGCTATTTGTTTGCGACGTGCTGTATCCCCCCCACCAAGTGACTACAAATGCCATCAATTGGAAACAGATAGGCAGAGCTGACATGCTTTTAGCTCTGGTGTATAGTCTTGTAAATGTCTAAGAGAGCTCCTAAATTAAACGATCAATAGCAGAGTAGCTACTGTTTTCTCTAAATCCTGGAAGATTTTATGCTATATTATAGCACAATGTTGATCTCAGTTCCTTTGTGAATTTTTCTCAGATTTCCTTAGTTTTCAGGTATTCACTTATAAACTGCCCTAGGGTTTCCTGCTTTTGTATATAAGTTGTCCTGAAAAGGTTCCAGAAAAATATCTTAGTAGCAATACAAGATTCTGCTTCTGGCTGAAACAACCACCATCAACACAACCAAAATCAAAAGTAATAATTAATAAAACCCTCAAAGAGAAATATCCATATGGAAAACCATCAAAATAAGTTTCAAAAACAGTAAATTAATGCAAAAAACATAAACCTTAAAATAAGACAAATTTTGTAATATAAAATTCTGGACTAGTAAGTGCATTTTTACTATTTTAATGAAGCACCAGTACCCATATCGTGAAAAAAATTATCAAATTTCTTTACCACCTTATCTCTTGCTGTTGGTTCTTGAACGGATTTCCAACATACGAGCTAGCTGAGGCAAGAAGGTTAATTTGCTTGACTATATAGCATCAAGGAAGATCATTCTTTAAAATTCTGCCAATAGGAAAATAAAGAATGAGTATGACCTGCTTATTAGATAGTAAAAAGGAAATAATTTTAATTGCGTCAGCTGTGATAACCATAAATTGGTTACATAAAATAAATATCCTTATCTTTCAGAAATGTACACTGAAGTAAATTGGGTTGAAATGTCAAAAAAATTGCCAATCAGGACATACTAGTACACACCACCACCAGTAAAAATGAAATAAAAGTACCACTAACAAAAAGAGAGCAAAAGAGGGAAATTAGGAATCCAGAAGACATCAAAAATAAATTTTAATATCAATGCAGGAGGCTTGAATAAGCTATTATTAGTCCATTGGATTAAAAGTGATGAAAGAAAAGATAATTTTTAAAAAATCATTCATAATATCACTGAACTAACACCTTATATTTGAAAAATGCTATGAGCACATTTTATTGGCCTCTTTCTCAAGCTAATTACTATGATAAGTTTTTAATATATATTACTCTTAACCTTTAAAATAACAATTTAGGAAAGACCTGAAGAACACTTTGCCCACTTTTATACTGACTTGGCCCAAAGAGAGAAGTTTTGCACCTCTTTACAGTCTTTCTATTTGACATTATCTACCCCCATAGGATAATGAAAGATAATTTGCCATATTAGTCAGATAGCCATATTTTATTTATAGGTGGGTTCTGTGCGTAAATGCATTAAAGCAAGTATAAAACTTTGTCCAAAAATTTGGAAATTAACCCATTAAAAATTTTTTAAATTAAATTAACTCTTACTTTCACCCTTGTTCTAGGAGTCAACAAATTTCGTGGAGTATATAAACAACAAAACTAACACAGCAAAAGACAAGTTTATGATGCTGAAAGTATTCGTGCACAGAAAACCCAAACAATATCTAAATTCAAGAAAAAGAAGTAATCTAGAAAAAGGAAATTACAGTTGAATGTCTCCATATTCCACTACCAAAGTATTACAGAAAAAAAGGGGGACAAAAATAAAAACTGTATGGTCCTCAATCAGGAGATTTCTGCTTCTCGTAACACAGACACTAGTAATTTTTAAAAGGCCCCTGCTTCAAAACATCTAGAATGCTTACTAGAATACAACAAACATATTTTAAAATGCATTGTTCAGCTCATAATGAAATAAGAATGACCTTACAGTGCCAAAATGAAGACAGAGCTGAAACAATAGTAGCATCCACATGCAAAAATCATGAGTACCCTGCTAGTGTTTCACTAATAGTAGGATCTTGAAGCCTTGGACTTTAATAGTCTGACAGGAAATAGTGGACAAGACTTTAGGTTTGAAAATGATCGGGGAGGGACTTCCCTGGTGGCGCAGTTGTTAAGAATCTGCCTGCCAATGCAGGGGACACAGGTTGGATCCCTGGCCTGGGAAGATCCCACATGCCGCATAGAAACTAGAGCATGTGGGATCTTCTAAGCCTGTGCTCCACAACAAGAGAAGCCACCGCAATGAGAAGCCCACGCACCAAAACAAAGAGTAGTCCCCACTCGCTGCAACTGGAGAAAGCCCCCACGCAGCAACAAAGATCCAATGCAGGCAAAAATAAATAAATAAATATTTTTTTTAAAAAAGAAAGAAAGAAAATGATGGGGGAGTTGGAATTAAGAATATCAAAAAGCCCAAAAGGGTATGAAAAATTTTAAATGCCTTCTACTAAGGGAAAGTGACAAGGGGAAAATGATCTGTGACATCCCTAGCTTGGAGTAGAAAAGAAAATCATTCTTCCAAAAATGCATAACTCATAGTTCTTCCCCTATGGCTTGGATTTTGGGCTTGGATTACACTGATTACAAAACCTGACAAACTTCAAGCAGAGAAATTAACTTAAAGAAGCAAATTAAATCCCCTCCAAAGTAATATAATCTCATTTCAGACCTCTTAGGATTCCCAGAATTTTTAAAAAGCCAAAAATGAGCTCCAAAGTAACATAACCAACAAGAAAATGGGCCTTCATAAAGGAGAGTCCAGCACAATTAGACTGCCAAGGACTTCAGACTTTGTAATTGTCACATATATAACATAGAATGAATATACTACTAAATATATAAAACAGGGAACAAAAACATGAGAAAGGAAAAACAGAGTATAAAAACCAACTGGAGGGCTTCCCTGGTGGCGCAGTCGTTGAGAGTCCGCCTGCCGATGCAGGGAACATGGGTTCGTGCCCCGGTCCAGGAAGATCCCACATGCCGTGGAGCGGCTGGGCCCGTGAGCCATGGCCGCTGAGCCTGCGCGTCCGGAGCCTGTGCTCCGCAACGGGAGAGGCCACAACAGTGAGAGGTCCGCATACCGCAAAAAAAAAAACAAAAACGAAAACCAATTGGAATTTTAAAAGACAAAAGAAAACTTCAGGAAAAAATAAATAAAATTACAATCTCAATAGATGCTTTGAATAGAAAATTGGGCACAACTTTAGAGAGAGTTAATAAACTGAAAGATACACTTGAACAAATATATAAAATACAACAAAGAAAGGAAAGGTGATGAAACATACGTAAGATGAAGGAGAGAATATGTGACCAATCAGATTCCCTGAAAGGAAAATAAGAGAGAATGGAAGAGAGGCCAGGGCCAGACCTAGGGTGAGGCAAGTGAGGCAGCTAGGGCAAAAAATTTAAGGAGGAATTTACTCTTCTTAAATTTTGCAGCCTGGAACAGGCAATACCCAGAAAGACAACTGGCTAAAGGTTTTTCAGCATTGAAACGTGGTATCCAGGAAACAATGTTTTCCAAGCAGGATAAATAAAAAGTTCATACCTGTAGTCAATAGTGAAACTGCTGAATACCATCAAAGACAAAGAGGACATAAAAACAGCCAGAAATAAAAGATTGACTACTTTAGCAGACTCTTGTCGGTTCGCTGGCCATATCAGCCAGTGGACTCATACCTACCCTTTTTTGATAATTGTCTTCAGCTTACTAGAAATATCTCAGTTTCCATACTCCTTCTGGGACAGGCCACTGCCAAAGAATGACTAATCAAGGGATAACAAAGACCCAAATGTGGGACATTTCTCTGGTACCCTTAGGATGCAGAGCTTCATGTGGAATCAGGCCGATCTTCCACTAAATCCACTTCTTTGGCTAGCTGCTTTTCCTGTCTTGTACGGCTTTCCTAATTTTCTTTTTCTTATTTCAACAAACAAAATCAAGAATCCCCAACTGACTCTAGGAAGTACAATTACCAACAAGCAATAAATAGATCTGCTGTTGGTAAATAGGTCAACAGCAGATTCTCGAAACAACAGTGGATGCCAGAAGACTAGAAAATAATACATTCTAATACACACAAAAAAACAGCTGTCAGTTAAGACATCTATTCCCAAACTATAATTTGAGGCAGAATTGAAATAAATATTCAGATGTATCAAAACAGAGTTTACTGCCAATAGATCCATACCAAAAAATTTTTAAAGAAAGGATTTGGGGCAGAAAGAAAATAATCATAGATGGGAAGCCTGAGACACAAAAGGAACTAGAAAAAAAGAAAAAAGTAATTAGTGAATATGTGGGTAAACTTAATCAACAGTGACTTATTTAAAATAATATTAATAATAATGCTTAATTCAGTGAATAACAAAAAAATGTTGAACTAATTATTTTACAAAAAAAGAAGAGAGGTAATTGAATTTAAGTTGTAATATCTTGCATTGCTGAGGAGTAGACAATAGAGATTAAATTTAGACTTTAAGTGTGCAAGCAAAGATTTTATGGTCAATCTGTAAAAAACAGAAATCAAATATATTAACTTCAAACCAGCAAAGAGGGAATAAAAGAACAGAAAAACCTCAATCAGAAAGGAAGCTTGAGAAACTTCTATTTCTGGCAACAATAGTGTAACCCATCCCTGGATTAGTCCACTCACTATAAACAGCCATAAAATTGGGCAAAATATATAAGGTAAATCTTTCTGGGCATTATACATGCAACACAAAACTGCACTTTACGAGTTAAGGGAAAGCTCCATCATTTCCCCAACACTCTCCTTAGGAACAATTTTCCAACCTCAGTAAAGCAAGCTGAGATCCAAGCAAAGCACATGACCCTACTGCACTTAGAAGGCAATAATTAGAGTTCAAGGAAGCTGAAGTAGATGGAATATGCAAGGCAAGGAGTCAGAAAGGAAGAAGCTGTGTAGAAGAGAGGTCTCAGATGTCTGAGTAGTATTCCCTGTAAGTTCTCAGGCAAGGACTGAGCTATACAAGTGCAGGACAAAAATACATGAGACTTTTTAGGGACTCACTTCTACTGGTTGAGAATGAAACAGAGATGTTAAGAGGTCAAGCAGTGATAGTGGATATTGGCATCCATGCCAACCACAGTGGAGGGAGCTCATTAACACCTCCTAATATTGTAACGTTTTAATAATGTCAGTATACATTAATTACTAGATGTACAAAGAAACAGAAAAATGTGACATATAGTAGAGAAAATACATCAAAATAAACTAACCCAGATATGAAACAATTCTTACATATAGTAGATAATGACTTTAAAGCAGCTAATAAATAGATATTCAATGAACCAAAGAAAAATATGTTCAGAGAATTAAAGGAAAACATGACCTTAATGAGAGAACAGATAGTCACAGATGAGAAATGAAAGCTATTTAAAAAGCCAAATAGAAACTCTAGAACTAAAGAGAATAATAAATGAACTTTAAAAATTACTGGATGGGGACCTCCCTGATGGTGCAGTGGTTAAGAATCCGCCTGTCAATGCAGGGGACACAGGTTCGAACCCTGGTCCAGCAAGACCCCACATGCCACAGAGCAACTAAGCCCATGTGCCACAACTACTGAGCCTGCACTCTAGAGCCTGTGAGCCACAACTACAGAGGCCGCGCACCACAATTACTGAAGCCTGCATGCCTAGAGCCCGTGCTCCGCAACAAAAGAACCCACTGAAATGAGAACCCCATGCATTGCAATGAGGAGTAACCCCGCTCACCACATCTAGAGAAAGCACATGTGCAGCAATGAAGACCCATTGCAGCCAAAAAAGAAATGAATAAATAAAATTTTTAAAAATTACTGGATGGGATTAACAGCAAGTTGGAGATGACAGAAGAGTCAGTGAAGAGAAATCTATAGAAATTATGCAATCTGAGGAAAAGGGAGAAAAAAGTGTTTGAAGAAAAATGAACCTACAGTGCAATGTCAAATAATCAAACATATGTATACTAGAAGTCTCAGGCAGAAAGGAATAGGACATATAGATATTTAAAGAAATAATGGCTAAAAGTAAGCTCAATCTGATGGGGAAAAAAAATTAACTTACAAAGTCAAGAATTTGAGTAAACCTCCAAAATGATAAAATCAAAGACAATTACACCAAAGTACATCATACTCAAATTGCTGAAAATAAAAGGTAAAGCAGTCAGAGAAAAAGACATATAACTGTAAGAAAAGTGGTAAAGATAACTGCTGACTACTCATTTAAACAAGGTAGTCTTGACAACAATGGAACACCATCTTTAACATTCTGAAACAAATTGCTATTTAAAAATTTTATATCTAATAAAAAAGATACTTAAAAATAAGGTAAAATAAATGCATCTTATTATAAAGAAAAGTGAAAAACTATTTGCAGCAAACATAAACTACAAGAAATTTTAAAGAAAGAAGGGAAATTATGCCACATGAAAAGGTAGATCTACAGGAAAGGAAGGTGAACACTGGAAAAAATAAATAGTGGGTTATATAAGAGACTATAATATTCTTACTTCTTTAAAAGATAACTGTTTTTTGCAAAAGCAAGAATAATAAAATTATAAGGTAGAGTTTATAACATATGAAAGAAATCGAGGATATGCAAACAACGGCACAATACATAAGGGACAAATTAATGGAATTCTACAGTTGAATGGTATAATATTTTGAAAATGGGAAGTAGGAACTGGAAAGTAAGAAGCATCAAATGTGAAATAATAAGGTGGAATTGTGAAGAATCAGGTGTTAAACAATAATATTGACTCAAAATAGAATTTAAGGATAAATAGTTAGAATTTGGGAGGGATAAAATATTGTTAATACTAAAGCAAATAATACATAAATATTAAAAACAAAAGAAATAAGAAGCAAGAAAGGACATAAACAGAGTATTAAAAAATATTCAATCATCCCAAAGGAGTCAGGAAAGAAGCAACAAAAAAAAACCCCAAAAAAATAAAGAAAAAATGGAAAAAATATGAAGACAAAATTAAAGACAGTATAAATAATTATATGAAACGTAAACAGAGAGAAAGAAAGAAAAGCAAACAGACTAAATGATGGGTTGAGAAACTATGACCTGCAGGCCAAATCTTACTCACTTATTTTGTAAATATTTTTTGAAAAATAGCCTTGTTTGTCCATTTACTTTTTTTATTAGCTATTTATTTTATACATATTAATGTATTTATGTCAATCCCAATCTCCCAATTCATCCCACCACCACTACACCTCCCAGCGTACCCGCCTTGGTGTTGATAACGCTTGTTCTCTACATCTGTGTCTCTATTTCTGCCTTGCAAACCAGTACCATTTTCTAGATTGCATATATATGCGTTAATATACAATATTTGTTTTTCTCTTTCTGACTTACTTCACTCTGTATGGCAATCTCGAGGTCCTTCCACGTCTCTGCAAATGGCACTATTTTGTTCCTTTTTATGGCTGAGCAATATTCCATTGTATATACGTACCACATCTTTATCCATTCGTCTATTGATGGGCATTTAGGCTGCTTCCATGACCTGGCTATTGTAAACAGTGCTGCAATGAACATTGGGGTGCATGTGTCTTTTTTTTTTTTTTTTTTTGTGGTACACGGGCCTTTCACTGTTGTGGCCTCTCCCGTTGCGGAGCACAGGCTCCGGACGCACAGGCCCAGCGGCACGGGTCATGAGCCCAGCCGCTCCGTGGCATTTGGGATCTTCCTGGACCAGGGCACAAACCCGCATCCCCTGCATCGGCAGGCGGACTCTCAACCATAGCGCCACCAGGGAAGACCTGGCTCCAATTTTTAAAGATCATTAAACAGTTGACCTCATTTTTACAGAAGTGTCCTAAGGCCTGGAGGGTTAGGTACACGAAAAAGACAACTAGAACCTGGAGTTGTCTCATTCCTTTACTAGGCACTGCTTCACTGAGCATGTTTTCTATTTTCTATTGTTTTCGCTTTAATACTTTTCCATGTACTTCAGGAGTTATTTATTTCACTCTCCCCAAACCATGTCATATCCTGTATACATCCTGTTTTGGGCTGAGTGTTTGTTTCTTTCCAAAATTCAGTGTTGAAATCTAATCCCCAACGTGATGGTATCAGGAGGTGGGGCTTTTGGGAGGTGATTATGTCATAATGGTGGAGCCCTCATGAATGGGATTAGTGCCCTTGTAAGAAGAGACCAGAGAGCTAGCTCACTCTCTTTCTCCCACATGAAGATGCAATGAGAAGTCAGTGGTAGGTGACCTGGAACCCAGATCCCAACCATGCTGGCACCCTGATCTCAGACTTCTAGCCTCCAGAAGTGTGAGAAATAAATTTCTGTTGTTTATAAACCACCCAGTCCATGGTTACTTTGTTATAGCAACCCAAACTGACTAAGGCACACCTAAGACACATCTTAAAAAAGAAAATTTCCATTTTAAGCAACTTAAAGATTTTAAGATATGGAATTGCATTCTATTCCTATCTAGCAGCCTGCCTTGTAACATATAAGGCTAAGACACAAACACCGCAAGCCTTGAGACATCCAAGTTGAGGTTTCTTATAAGACCTGCTTAAGGAAATAGACATTTTTCAGAGCTGTAGAATGGAAGCCAGCCATGTAAGGTAAAGATCAGTGAATCACATCACATGCGGCTGAAAAAGAACATTAAATTGCTCCATGTGGAGAGCTGAGATTTAGGAGGCCAAAGTTGCCTTGTAGTCAGAGGGATGCAGGCCTGGGAAAAGAAATTCTGATCCAGGAGCAGGCTGTCCTGGTAGTCTTCTCCTGAAGATCAGCATTAAATCTCACGTGTAGAGAGAGTCCAGGGGCCAGATGTGTCCTCAGTTTCCCCATCTATAGATCTTTCCCAGCTGTAGCTTGTCTAGGGTCAAGAATCACAGC
This sequence comes from Neophocaena asiaeorientalis asiaeorientalis, assembly GCF_003031525.2. Taxonomy (NCBI): domain Eukaryota; kingdom Metazoa; phylum Chordata; class Mammalia; order Artiodactyla; family Phocoenidae; genus Neophocaena; species Neophocaena asiaeorientalis. The sequence goes on along the minus strand of NW_020185337.1, from coordinate 5,154,670 downwards.
CTGAATTTCTTCCCAAGCCCCTATCCCTAAGGCTTGGAACTCTCTGTCTTTTAATGTGTCAGAGTGAAACTCCCTGCTGGTTGCTGGAGGAGAAAGAGGCTTTGTCCTTTCCCAGCTTCACTGTTTGATTTTAAGCAAGTAGATGGGGAAATACTGGACTTAATGAGCCCTTCTTCTGTCCTTGGAAGAGTCACAGAATGCAGCTGTCAGGCAGCAAGAGTTGTACAGGAATCTTACAGATCCTCTGTAATTCTTCAGATAACACCACATTTTACATTATCATTTCCCGATGGCCAGACAGCTAAGATTCTACCTCCCGTAAATTCCCCAACAAAGGAGGCCCAGGTGTGTCTTCTTTATTGGCCACATTCTCCTGCGTATTCTGAGAGTCTTTGAAGAAAAGCAAATTTTCTTTTTTCTTCTATGAAAAAGGGAAGGAACAGCATGTAATAACGTTAAGTTACTAGAATTCAGTGATCCAGGAAGCGTTTCCTAAGTATCTCCTTTGGGCCAGGCACTGAGTTAGGATTCATAGATCTGGTTCCGAATAATGTAAATAATTCCTGGCATGCCCTGCCCAGATGGAAACAGCTCTGTGCAGAGGAGAGCCCTAAGCCTCAAGACATGCGATAAAGCCTTTATTCTGACAGACCTATAAATGTCTACATCAGGAATTTATTAGTCAAAATGAGCATTCTACTAAGAGGTAATAGTTCCAAAATACTCTCAGCACTAGTCTTATAAGGCCATGGTTACAACAATCAGAGTTGGCCTGACATCTGGTTATAAAATCGGTCATCCCTTGTGCTACTAGCGACGTAAATTTTCTTTTAAATCTACTTTTCTCGAGATTAAACTTTTAACTGTACATGGGAGGGCAACAGTGATGATGTGGTATATCTTTGTTGTTCTTGTTGTTATAAAATATTTAAGCGTATCCAGCACTACTTGGTAGCCACCTTGAGGTTGTCGGATTATTTGTGAAGCTTCACTTTATAGTGAAGCCAAATCGATTTGTTGCCAACTTGCTGGTTATCATTTTGCTGGTTATATCAGCAGTCGAGCTGGCATGATGCAGACCGGGTCAGCCCAGGAGAACCTCTCAAAATAAATTTAATATTGATTCTTCTCTCTCCCTAACCCTTTCTGACTCTTTGAGGCTTGCTGTGATCTAGGGACACTTGGGAGTAGATATCTTTTCAAAGAGAGAAAAGCTCAAATCTTTCACAAATGTGTTTTCCCAGTGAATTTTACTGTTGAAAGCTCTTCTAGGGTAGAATATGCTTGCTTCTCAGGGAGGAAATCAAACATTTTTTAATAAATTGTTTCCCCCATGGAAAAAAAGAGATGAGCTTTATTTTAGGTCAGTATATTTATGACCAAGAAAATATTTAAGAACTATATCAGTAATATTTTGTTTGTGCAAACTGCTCCCCAAAAAAAAAAAAAATCTAGGCTGCTTTTTATGTGTAATGTTACTGAAAAACTGCCCAGTCCAGGTCTTACTGATTCCTAAGAAAACCCTAGAAGGCACTACCTTGGTGACTGATTTCCACCTTCGGCAACTGAAAAATAAGAATAGCAATGGTACAAGTCCAAGTAAGGTCATAGTTAATGGCTTATGTGGAAATTGTGCTTATTTCCAAAATAGCTGATCTGTAATGAAGACTAGTGTGAATATTTCATTGGGAATTTCCCTTCATACCTCTAATCATTCCCCTATATCTCTTCTTTTCTCAAAAATAACTCCAAAATATTATTAGCTAGGGGTTTCTTTTGCATGCGAGTTCTCAAGTAAATGAGTCATGCTGTTCTCTGGGACCTCTTTTACTAATGAGCTTCTTTATTTGGGCTGAAGCAGTGGTGACCCTGAGTGCTGACAAGCAGCGAAAGTAATTTCTTGGAACCCAAATACCACATTTGTTTGTGAACAAGCCAAGTGCACTTTGAAATATATAACTGCTTTTTCTCTCTTTCTTTATCCATTCCCCCAATCCACACCAATATTTACCATGAGTTGTGTCTTTTTTCACAGTTACGCCACATCCAGGCTTAAGTATACTTGGGGCAGTATTTTAAATGCTGCTCTATGCTAATCAGCAAGATGTATCCTTTCCCAAAACCAAAAAAGAATTTTTAAATACTTCAAAAATATTGACGTTATCTAAGGGGGTTCCTCTACTATTTGCCAATTTAAAAATATATGTCTGTCTGCAATATGAAAGGATTCAGTCTCAAGGTGTGGAATGGCTTGTGAATTTGATTTTGTAACTCATTCCTGCCATACTGGATTCATTCAGTACAATGACATTTTGAGGCTATGTATTGGGTAAAATTGCATAATGATTCTCATATAGCTAAACTCTGACCCATGCATGGGCTTTTGTGCATTCACCTTAGAATGGAGGAGAGTCAGTTAGCCCAACAGTAGACTGACACGGGTGCAGGAAAACATGGACTAAAAATACCTTGCATTTGTATGGCGCATTACAATTTAAAATTACATAATTCTTCATAATTGTACCTGTCTCATATTGCACCTGCCTCAAAAGGTTGCGAAGATTCAATGTAACGATGTTAGTAAGTTCTTGACAGGTACTAGGTCACAGTCAATGGAAACTCTTGTTCCTGTTACTTATTTCATTTTCTTCTGTGGATGACACATGTTTCTATTCTATCTCTTCTCATAAATCTATGAGTGTTTCCTTCAAGTTAGCACTGAAATCAAGTAATAGCCCCAGACTTTCACTCACCTAGGGTTTTCTTTCCGAATGGCATGGAGTAATTCATAGTACATGAATTCTTCAGACTATAAGTCTACACCAATTTCTCCGTTTCCTGACTCTAGATTTCACTAGGATCAATTAGAAGTAATATGACATTGGTTTTTTGTAAACTTTTTGAAATAAATTTTTAATTTGCATTTAATTATCCAGCTCTTTGACGATTATATTTTTCTCTTCCAGATTCTTTTCCTCTGTCAGGGATCTCAATTAGTCCTTTTTTCCCCATTACTTCCCAATTGGAAAGCTACAATTTTTAACTCCTCTTAAAAGCGTTGTTCTAAGGCTGTCAGACTGAAGGAAAAAATAAAAAATAGAGGAGCTGTTGCTTCTAAGAGCTGAGGTCCTCACTTCTCAGCAAGGATGGAGCACATGTACATAGGACTGACAATCACAAATAGAGCATTAATCTGGAGTCGTGCACAAATTATTTTTTAAATGAGGCTTAATCAATGTGCTTTAGGGAAAAAGAAAATGTTACCATGTGGTCAGCAGAATGGTTTGTCCTGTTACCTTTGCCCTGTAAAATGGTCTCTCGATCTTTAGCAAGAAGCCAATGCTCACAGCATCTCACTATTTTAATAACAATTTCAGTGGCACAAAAACAATATCTACTCTGTGAAGAAAGAAAATGCTGTTGAACTTGGGGAGTATAATAGACACTAGTACTTGCTCACCCAGAAATCATTTTCCACACCCACCTTCTTCCTCACTCACAGAATACCAATTTTGTTCAGGTCCTGCTTATTAAATCTCAATTTTTACCCCGTCTCAAACCCTCCATCAGCTTCAGGGGAGGTGACCCCCTTTCTGGATCCAGTCCCAGCCCTAGACCTGGGGGTGAATCACAATTCATCCAGTTCCCTTTGCCAATGTCTGTTTTACACTGGGACACGTGATAAGAGTTCAGGAATGTGAGACAGGAGAGGATATATGATGAGAGGATTCCAAAAAGACATGATGGAGAAGAAAGGGCTCCTCTCTGCTCCTGGATACTGTCATGTCTCCATATTGTTATCAAACTGAAGCCCCCATCTTGGGACCATGAAGAAAGTTAGCCTGAAAGGAAATGCTGAGGATGGCAGAGTACAAAGATTAAAGTTGAATTTTGATGACATTAGAAAACTGCTGAATTAACTAACCTTGGGACTGTCCTGCCTCTGGAGTTCTTGCTATGTAAGATAATGAATGACCTCATTATTTTAGACATTTTAAGTTGGGGTTCCTGATACTTGCAGCCAAAATCAGCCTAACGAAGTTAAAGCAATAATATTTTATGAGATGCCTGCCAAGGGCTAAAAGATGTCCATCACTTTAGTGCTAGGCTGGGGGTTGTGCCCTGAATTTATAGCATTCCAAGACCTATTCTCCATCAGCTTTCAACTCTATAGGCATGTGTTATCATTACTTAGAAAGGAAAGGTGACTCAAAGCATTAGGCAAAATAATAAATACATCGAATATGAAAAAGTGAGAGCAATACGTAACACTCACCAGAAAGAGTGGTGATAAATAAGGACAGACCCAAATCTGTAGCTTTTGTCATATTTATCATTCTGCAGTGCCTACCCAGAGTAAATGAATCCTTAAAGGTTATCTGAATAAGGCATGTGAGACTGAAAACAATATGGATAAACAGAATGATGGGTAGCAATGCCCAAGATGAGGTGTAGCAGGAATAAATGTAAAGTCTTAGATCTAGGTCCTAGAAAAGGCAGTGTACACATCTTGGAAAGAGCTAAAAAGAAGCCCTCCTGGTTTTAGCTGTTCCCAAGCTCGGCACGCACAAATAATGCTATGTGGCCACCATAAACATCATGCAGTCTTCCTCCTTGACACCATTGAGTATGGTGTCTACACAGGTGATTTGTAGCCCCAGCTAGATATCAAAATTATCTGTGTCTTTTTAAAAATGCAAATATCTGGGCCCAACTCCAGACCTAGTGAATCAGAATATTTTGGAGCTGGCTCTGGCTTTGTGCATTTTGTAAAATTCCACAAGCAACAGTCGATGAACTGGTCTAGACTCCCGATCAAGCAAGATCCACTGAACTGATCTCTATACAGGTCTCATCAGTGGGACTTTATGTAGTTCTGGAACCGCAGTTTCAAAGAGACATTTAAAAGTTGGAATGCACACAGAGAAAGCCAACCAAGAGGGTAAGGAGTCTTGTAACGATGTCATATGATGAGTCGATGAAAGACCCAAGGATATTTAATCTAGAAGTGGAAGTACTCAGAAGAAACCCACGAAAGGAAACTACATACACATGTTGGATATTTCAGATTTGACCTATGGAAGAGGTTCACTGTTTGATAGCTCTGAAATAAAGGATTAGAGAACTAATACATGAAGTTAGAAAATGACAGATTCCAGATCAATATAAAGAAAACCTTTCAAGCCATTAAATGGTCAACAATGGAAAGGTCTGCTTTAAAAAATAACAATTTTCTCATAATTGTAAATTCCCTCAAGAGGTCAGATGACTGACATTGTGGAACACAATTAGGAAACCTACAGTGGAGACACCCGCCTTCAATAGGAAGTGGACTAGAACACCTTTGAGGTTACCTTTGAGACCCTCTTTGGGGTTCCTTTTTTTTTTTTTTTTTTTTTTGCAGTTCACGGGCCTCTCACTGTTGTGGCCTCTCCTGTTGCGGAGCACAGGCTCTGGATGCACAGGCTCAGCGGCCATGGCTCACGGGCCCAGCCGCTCCGTGGCAATGTGGGATCTTCCCGGACCGGGGCACGAACCCATGTCCCCTGCATCGGCAGGCGGACTCTCAACCACTGCGCCACCAGGGAAGCCCTGGGGTTACCTTTGACTCCAAGATTCTATGATACTCAGAGCAAATATATCACATAAAGATCACAGAAACACAGCACATAAAGCAAACTTGGAATTCACCTGCTAAAGGTCCTTCATTCTATGGATAACAATTGCTAACAACTACTATATACACATTATCCCCAATTCTTACAGCAAACCAGAAAGATCATCTTGTTAGTCTCATTGATATTTTATAGGTAAGGAAGCCAACTTTCTGAGAAATTATGTAACTTAAATATTTAAATAGGAAATGCAAGAGTTAGGACTTAAAACCAAGTCTTGACAAAGTCCCTCCTTTTCTCTTTACAACCCCCAATGATGTCTCAAGATCTATAAAATGAATACTAAACTCCCTGTTTTGTATTCAAGAAGTTCTATGATCTTTTGCCAACCTATATTTTCAACATTGTTTTTCCTCATTACCCTTAATTCACCTTACGATCCAGTTAAATTGAACTACTTGTTTTCTTCTAAGCACAAGGTCTCCAGACTCTCAGCCTTACATTAAAGCTGTTCCTTTATTTCCAACACCATTTCTAATACCATTTCTTCTATTCTCCACATCTCTAAACTCAAATTCAAGGACCTCAAATACGGCCTCTTTGAGTCTCCTTCCTCCTCGGTTTGAAGTAAGTTTTCCATCCCTAGAAGCCCCACTGCATTCTACACTAGCTCTCTTACAGTATTAACACTTTCTGCTTGGCATTTATTGAGCATGTATGTGTGCATGTGTGTATGGTTTACATTATAACAATTTTTGTATTTGTCTATATTTTCCCACTAATTTCTGAAATTCCCCCAGAATTGAATGTACTGCCATGCACATGGTAAACGGTCAATACCTTTCCATTAAATAAATGAATGGAAAGAAAAAATAACTCCAGCCACAAAGAATTTAAGAGATCTGCCCAGGATCCCAAAAGTAATTTCTACCAAAACCTGAGCCAACATGTTCTATAGTTTAAGTATTATTTATTTTTATTAATTATTGTTAATAATTACTTATTATTATAATTTAATTATACCATGAAGCAATTCTGCTACAAACTTAGTTAACTAACAACTAGAAAAGAACACGTACACTCTTGATCCAGATTTCCAAGGGGCAGAAAAAAAAAATACAGGCAAAAATTTTTAGGAAAAATCCTCTCTCTGTTTTCTTTTCTAGAAAAAAAAAATCAGAAAATCTGTTTGTTTTCATGTTTTTGAATGATATTTCAACTTAAATAATGAAAGCCAAGCTCAAGTACCTCCAATGGAGATCTGTCACTGCAGTCACTAAATATTCAACTGCCAAAATTCACAAATATCCAGAAACCTACATTTCTAATTAAGTAGATAGTATCATGCATTTGAGAGCACAGTCCCTGAGCAAATAAATCTTGAAAATGCTCTTCTTATGCCATCATATTAAGGAATGGCAATAAATCATTTTAACAGCTTCTCTGCCATGTCACACATGGAAAAGACAAAGAAAATGTCTTTCAACTCACAAAAGAGTTACACAGAAAAGAATGTAAAATCAGAGAACTTGGTAGAGAAACATAGCAAAATATGTAAATTATTGTGAAAGGTTACTGTTTTAAACAAATTGGCAATTTACATGAATGACCAGCAGTATACTCGAAGTTAGTGTCAACATTTATAAAGGCCCTCACAGCCGATTCCAGACAGGAAACCAATTATGGTTGAAGAGCCAAGATACTCTTAAGAAGCAGTAAATTATGCTGAAAATATTGTCAACGATTGACTTAAAAAAATGAAATAGTCATGTTATAAAGAAGCCCGATATATAAAAACAGCCAACTGTAAAAAATAAAACTTTGTGGTTTTAATTACTCCAACTGTTCTTATAATAAATTTGGTGTAAAAACCACTGAAAATACGTGTTTTGAAGGAAAGTGTTTCTTTTTTTTTTTTTTTTTTTTTTGCGGGACACGGGCCTCTCACTGTTGTGGCCTCTCCCGCTGCGGAGCCCAGGCTCCAGACACGCAGGCTCAGCGGCCATGGCTCATGGGCCCAGCTGCTCCACGGCATGTGGGATCTTCCCGGACCGGGGCATGAACCCATGTCCCCTGCATCGGCAGGCGGACTCTCAACCACTGCGCCACCAGGGAAGCCCAGGAAAGTGTTTCTTGAACAAACCGTGCTCACACTTTTGCCTTTGGCCCAGCAATGGTGTTACCACAGCTCAGAACATCACTGTCAATTACCACTCTCCACTCCCACTTCTTCTCCTCTGCCTGAATTGCACTCGCAAATCTTTAAGTTTCAGATGACAAGTTCTTCGAGATTCTTCCCTGAACATCCTCCCCAAAGCCGGGTTGTGTGTCTCTGCTAAAATAATCACTAGCCCTAGCACTCTGTACTGTCCCCTAACATAGCACAAAGCACACTGTCTTGACATTCCTTATTTCTTATTTTATTTTGTACTGCCCCCCATCTTGTGCACATGCGTGCACGCACACACACACACACACACACACGTGCACGTGCACACAAACACACAGACTAAAAGAGCCTTCTAAGCCAGGACATAGCATCTAGTTATCTTTTCAAGAACACAGTATTAACCTAACATATTTTTCATGAATAAAGACACTGTCGTAAAAAATTATTTTTTGCTGTGAGCTACAAAGCATACACGTCTTCTCAAACATTTTTAACTGCATTCTGCAACATTCTCCATTTCATCTCAGGGCCATGGTAGCAGGAGACCTCAGTCCTTCGACAAGCTGGAAAACTGGTTGAAGTTTGGTGCATGGATCCTTTTTGATATTTTTGCATATTGATTTCCGACTTTGAAAACAGAGAAAATGTATAACATCATATAATTTATTTAAAATCATTACCATGAATGTCTTTTTACACAAATATATCACAATGGCATGTGGTCAAGATTGAGAAATGTGTCCATTTGAGCATCCGTAACAGTATTTTCAGATGCCTGGGTTCTATATTTTCAATTAATTTTGTATTTTTTTTAATGTTCACAGTGTATCTCATTGTGGTCACTGCTGTGAGTGATTTTTAAAGTTCATTCTATATTAGGAAAATTCACTTGAAAGTCACTGTCGGGGCTTCCCTGGTGGTGCAGTGGTTGAGAGTCCGCCTGCTGATGCAGGGGACACGGGTTCGTGCCCCGGTCCGGGAAGATGCCACATGCTGTGGAGCAGCTGGGCCCGTGAGCCATGGCCGCTGGGGCTGCACGTCCAGAGCCTGTGCTCCTCAATGGGAGAGGCCACAACAGTGAGAGGCCCGTGTACAGCCAAAAAACAAAAAAAAGAAAGTCACTGTCAAGCTGACCCCACACGTGTGATATTTGATTGTTTCTGTTTTCTACACATTGACAGAGGTAGGCAGATTGCACAGTCCTCTTTGTCAGATATTATATTAAGTGAATTTTGTTATGGGTGCCCTGCTAAAATGGAACACTGGGGAAGCTCTGACTTTGTGTCCAATCAAATATGAATCAGTCACACATAGAAACAGTTAAGACAAGGTAACACAGTCTTAGCCAATGGTGGAACATAAACCATTTCAAAATTTTTCAGAACACATGGCCAACTGGGCAGACATGGAAGCTAGCCAGATTCATCTTGCACACCAAAAACGATCATTTCTGATTTCTACTTCCAGTGAGAAATGCTGACACAATTGAATTTAAAACACAAATGTGTTACATAACTTGAGCCCTTGACTTAGGGGTCAATGCTCGTAATTGTCTCCAGCATAGAGAGCTCACTGTAACATACACAAAGCGCACACAGACATGCCCACATTTTTTTCATTTGTTCATTCTGATGCACTCTATATTTCTGTGCTGGTCCTCATTCTGCAGCCCCCTGGCATTCTGGAATTATGTTAGAGCCTGTGGGGCTCTTGGAAACACTCTGGCTGATATTAGACTGGAGTGAGAGAAATCCACGCCCACACTCACATCAGTTCTCCAACTGCATTCCCCCAAATACCCAGGTACAAACCGAGATGCATGGGGTTTGTTAAAGTTCAGAAGAAAAATCTTGGGAAGATAGATCACCTTAGTGATTTAAATTCTCAGAGTAACTCTGGGATCCACAATAATCCTGTGAGGTGAGTTTATTCAAGAGTTAAAAATAGCTACCCTGAGCTAACTCTCCTCTGGTTAAAGCTGGCTTATGGCACATCACCAGTAGTAAAGCAATCCTGCAGAAGCTCTTTGCAGCAAGCCAGCCCAAATTTTTCCATGAATTTCCCTGCCTGGTTAAAGTAGGTCCAATCCACTGTGGCGTACTGTTAAGAGGCAGGGAGAACAACTATGTTATCGTTAATCATTGCAGTAGAATGCAGTTTATATGGGGGGCAGATGAGGGTGGATGTCATACCTTTCAAGAGGTTGTGTAGAAAGAGGAAAGAACATCTGACCTTGAATGAAATCATAGCCTCTCACTGTGTCACCTTGGAGAAGTCATTTAAATTCACTAATTTTTACCAGCTTGCAACTACATTCTTACTTGAAACCTACATAAATACTGTGAACACTGGTTAAAAGTTTATCATTAAATACACTCAAGGTCGTTTCCCTAAGTACACTAACTGGTCAGCACTAATGGAAGCCTTACAGAGAGACTGGTTCAAGATGGTGGAGTAGAAGGATATACTCTCACTCCCTCTTGCAAGAGCACCAGAATCACAACTAACTGCTGAACAATCATCGACAAGAAGACACTGGAACTCACCAAAAAGATACCCCACATCCAAAGACAAAGGAGAAGCCACAATGAGACGGTAGGAGGGGTGCAATCACAGTAAAATCAAATCCCATAACTTCTGGGTAGGTGACTCACTTATACCACAGAAGTACACCCACTGGAGTGAAGGCTCTGAGCCCCACGTCAGGCTTCCCAACCTGGGGGTCCAGCAACAGGAGGGGGAATTCCTAGAGAATCAGACTTTGAAGGTTAGCGGGATTTGATTGTAGGACTTCGACAGGACCGGGGAAACAGAGACTCCACTCTTGGAGGGCACACACAAAGTAGCGTGTGCATCGGGACCCAGGGGAAGGAGCAGTGACCCCAGGGGAGATTGAACCAGACCTACCTGCTAGTGTTGGAGGGTCTCCTGCGGAGGTGGGGGGTGGCCATGTCTCACCGTGAGGACAAGGACACTGGCAGCAGAAGTCTCAGAAGTGCTCCTTGGCGTGAGCCCTCCCAGAGTCTGCCACAGCCACAACATAAACCCCGGAGAGGCTCCAATGTTGGGTCGCCTCAGGTCAAAAAACGAACAGGGAGGGAACCCAGTCCCACCCATCAGCAGACAAGTGGATTAAAGGTTTACTAAGCTCTTCCCACCAAGCAACAGCCAGCTCTACCCACCACCAGTCCCTCCCATCAGGAAACTTGCAGAAGCCTCTTAGATAGCCTCATCCACCAGAGGGCAGACAGCAGAAGCAAGAAAAACTACAATCCTGCAGCCTGCAGAACAAAAACCACATTCACAGAAAGATAGACAAGATGAAAAGGCAGAGGGCTATGTACCAGATGAAAGAACAAGATAAAACCCCAGAAAAAAAACCTAAATGAAGTGCAGATACGCAACCTTCCAGAAAAAGAATTCAGAAGAATCATAGTGAAGATGATCCAGGACCTCAGAAATAGAATGGAGGCAAAGATTGAGAAGATGCAAGAAATGTTTAACAAAGACCTAGAAGAATTAAAGAACAAACAAACAGAGATGAGCAATACAATAACTGAAATGAAAAATATACTAGAAGGAATCAATAGCACAATAACTGAGGAAGAAGAATGGATAAGTGACCTGGAAGACAAAATGGTGGAATTCAATGCGGCAGAACAGAATAAAAAAAAAGAATGAAAAGAAATGAAGACAGCCTAAGAGACCTCTGGGACAACATTAAACTCAACAACATTCGCGTTATAGGGGTCCCAGAAGGAGAAGAGAGAGAGGAAGGACCCGAGAAAATATTTGAAGAGATTACAGTCGAAAACTTCCCTAAAATGGGAAAGGAAATAGCCACCCAAGTCCAGGAAGTGCAGAGAGTCCCAGGCAGGATAAACCCAAGGAGAAACATGCCGAGACACATAGTAATCAAACTGACAAAAATTAAAGACAAAGAAAAATTATTGAAAGCAACAAGGGAAAAACGACAAATAACATACAAGGGAACTCCCATAAGGTTAACAGCTGATTTCTCAGCAGAAACTCTGCAAGCCAGAGGGAGTGGCATGACATATTTAAAGTGATGAAAGGGAGTAACCTACAATCAAGATTACTCTACCCGGCAAGGATCTCATTCAGATTCGATGGAGAAATCAAAAGCTTTACAGATAAGCAAAAGCTAAGAGAATTCAGCACTACCAAACCAGCTCTACAACAAATGCTAAAGGAAATTCTCTATGTGGGAAACACAAGAGATTAAAAGGACCTACAAAAACAAACATAAAACAATTAATAAAGTGGCAATAGGAACATACATATCGATAATTACCTTAAATGTGAATGGATTAAATGCTCCAAACAAAAGACACAGGCTCGTTGAATGGATACCAAAAAAAGACCCATATATATGTTGTCTACAGGAGACCCACTTCAGACTTAGGGACACATACAGAATGAAAGTCAGAGGATGGAAAAAGATATTCTATGCAATTGGAAATCAAAAGAAAGCTGGAGTACCAAAACTCATATCAGATAAAATAGATTTTAAAATAAAGAATGTTACAAGAGACAAGGGAGGACACTACATAATGATCAAGGGATCAATCCAAGAAGAAGATATAACAATTATAAATATACATGCACCCAACATAGGAGCACCTCAATACATAACACAACTGCTAACAGCTATAAAAGAGGAAATCAACAGTAACACAGTAACGCTGGGGGATTTTAATACCTCACTTACACCAACAGACAGATCATCCAAACAGAAAATTAATAAGGAAACAGAAGCTTTAAATGACACAATAGACCAGATAGATTTACTTGATATTTATAGGACATTCCATTCCTAAACAGCAGATTACACTTTCTTCTCCAGTACGCACAGAACATTCTCCAGGATAGATCACACCATGGGTCACAAATCAAGCCTCAGTAAATTTAAGAAAATTGAAATCATATCAAACATAGTTTCTGACCACAACAAGAATAGAAATCAGTAACAGAGAAAAAAACGGACAAAAACACAAACACATGGAGGCTAAACAATATGTTACTAAATAACCAAGAGATCACTGAGGAAATCAAAGAGGAAATCAAAAAATACCTAGAGACAAATGACAATGAAAACATGACGATCCAAAGCCTATGGGATGCAGCAAAAGCAGTTGTAAGAGGGAAGTTTATAGCAATACAAGTCTACCTCAAGACACAAGAAAAGTCTCAAATAAACAATCTAACCTTACACCTAAAGGAACTAGAGAAAGAAGAACAAACAAAACCCAAAGTTGGCAGAAGGAAAGAAATCATAAAGATCAGAGCAGAAATAAATGAAATAGAAACAAAGAAAAACAATAGCAGAGATCAATAAAATTAAATGCTGGTTCTTTGAGAAGATAAACAAAATTGATAAACCATTAACCAGACTCATCAAGAAAAAGAGGGAGAGGACTCAAATCAATAAAATTAGAAATAAAAAAGGAGAAGTTACAACAGACACCACAGAAATACAAAGCATCCTAGGAGAGTACTATAAGCAACTCTATGCCAATAAAATAGACAACCATGAAGAAATGGACAAATTCTTAGAAACCTATAACCTTCCAAGACTAAACCAGGAAGAAATAGAAAATATGAACAGACCAATCACAAGCAAAGTTATTAACAAACTGAAGAATAAAAACTATATGATCATCTCAGTAGATGCAGAAAAAGCTTTTGACAAAATTCAACACCCATTTATGATAAAAACGCTCCAGGAACTGGGCATAGAGGGAACCTACCTCAACATTATAAAGGTCATATACGACAAACCCACAGCAAACATCATTCTCAATGGTGAAAAACTGAAAGCATTTCCTCTAAGATCAGGAACAAGACAAGGATGTCCACTCTCACCACTATTAATCAACATAGATTTGGAAGTCCTTGTGACAGCAATCAAGAAGAAAAAGAAATAAAAGGAATACAAATTGGAAAAGAAGAAGTGAAACTGTCACTGCTTGCAGATGACATGATACTATACATAGAGAATCCTAAAGATGCCACCAGAAAACTAGAGCTAATGAATTTGGTAAAGTTGCAGGATACAAAATTAATGCACAGAAATCTCTTGCATTCCTATACACTAATGATGAAAAATCTGAAAAAGAAATTAAGGAAATACTCCCATTTACCATTGCAACAAAAATAATAAAATACATAGGAATAAACCTACCTAGGGAGACAAAAGACCGGTATGCAGAAGACTATAAGACACTGATAAAAGAAATTAAAGATGATACAAAGAGATGGAGAGATATACCATGTTCTTGGATTGGAAGAAGCAATATTGTGAAAATGACTATACTACCCAAAGCAATCTACAGATTCAATGTAATCCCTATCAAATTACCAATGGCATGTTTTACAGAACTAGAATGAAAAATCTTAAAATTTGTATGGAGACACAAAAGACCCCAAATAGCCAAAGGGGTCTTGAGGGAAAAAAACGGAGCTGTAGGAATCAGAGGCCCTGATTTCAGACTATACTACAAAGCTACAGTAATCAAGACTATATGGTACTGACACAAAAACAGAAACACTGATCAATGGAACGGGATTTACTGTCATACAGAGTGAAGTAAGTCAGAAAGAGAAAAACAAATATCATATACTAACGCATATATGTGGAACCTAGAAAAATGGTACAATGAACCAGTTTGCAGGGCAGAAATTGAGACACAGGTGTAGAGAACAAATGTATGGACACCAAGGGGGGAAAGCGGCAGTGGGCAGGGGTGGTGGTGTGATGAATTGGGAGATTGGGATTGACATGTATACACTAATATATAAAATGGATAAGTAATAAGAACCTGCTGTATAAAAAAATAAATAAAATAAAATTCAAAGAAAAAATGGAAGCCTTACATAATTGTGTTATACTCATTAACACATTTTACTTACAAAATAAAACGGATAGATTTAAGAGAAATACTATTTCAATATATATTAATTAATTTTTTCCTTGTTTGGATTTAACGCTCAGTAACAAGGTGTAACACCAAAAAATAAACAACAGAACACACTGTAGATGACCCAGATATTCCCCTTGTAGACACAGAATGGAAGCTTCCCCAGACAAACTGACACATGATGGAGAAGAGAAACTGAGCTTGAGAATTACAATATAATATTATATATTAAGGAACGATTCAGAGACCATAAACATATTCAGCTTGGACTTATTGCTCTTCTAAAGGAGAAATAAAGACTATCATGATGAAACAGGAAACTTGTAATGATAAATCTGCATACTGGTCATGTCACCAGAGTAAAAATCATGCCCAAACCAACTTTAACTAAGGTTCAATTGTTATGCTTATACCTCTCTGCAGATAGGACATTTCCCAAATACAATACCATGAATTTTGCTTAGTAAAACGGAATTTTAAATGAAAAAAATCAACGAAAAAGCAATATACATCGTCCACAGATGAATTTATTCCAACTCTTACAGAAAAGAAACAAAAAGAAAGTTCTGTACGAAATTAATGATTAAACATATTCATTGACAGCTTCCTAAAAGCTCTAATCTGCTGTTTAAAATTCTTTGAGCTATTCAGTTTTAAAATGCTTTATTTCAAGTTCAAAAAGTTATGACAAAATGCAAATTTTATTACTTAATTTCTGAGACCATAAATTTTTCTTTCCTAAAAAAAAGTTTATCACATTCTTGATATTTCCCATCTCCCTTTTTCATGTGTCAGACAAAATTACTCGTGTCTACAATAAAAAATAAAGAATTTACATCCAAAATAGAAAGTGCATTTAATTTACTTGCAAGTAAAAACTTACAGATAAACCAAAGACCACAATAAAACTCTTTTCTGACTAAAATCGTTGTGTTCATTTCTTGACCCTTTTAAAACAGTTGCTGAAAAAGTATATGAATGAACACATATATCAAACAGATGCTGAAAACCCTCAAAGGTCATTTCTTGCTTTATATAGTCATGAAAAATTCCAGGCAACTGTCGAAAAAGAGCTGGCACAGCACCATACTGTGCTGACATCAAAGAAGCTGTTGATATTATAGTTACTTTCAAACAAAAAAAAATAACTTAGTTGGGGCTCTGATGATCCTGGGATCCCACCCTCTGAACATAACCATCTTATTTTGACACGAATAAAGAGGAACCAGCTGTTCTCCCCAGACCATATTAGAATTCAGAGAGCCATTATTCCTCAAGAGATGTTCTTGAGAGATACCCTAGATCTCCAAAGGTTTCTTTATTATGCAACACCCAAAGAGTCAATACCCATCCTCTGCTATTCCCCTCCTTTTATCAATGATCATCAGAATCTGCCCTGAGAACAAGAGATCCTTCAGGAAACTTAAGAAACTGGAGAGCCTCAGATAAACACACAAGAGCATGGAGGTTGGGGCCAGAGTATTCAGGGTCTTGAATATGTGGCCAAAAGTTGGACTTGGTGAGAAAGGCCACAGGCAACTGCTAGCTCATTAAAACAGGGGACATACGTGATCTCAAAGTAGACTAAGTCATCTATGCTGGGAGCAGTGAGTAATCAAGTGTTTGAAAATAGTGAAAAAGATTTGGTGCAATTGCTCTCAGAAATATTCTAGAAAGTCTGTAAGAAATAAATAGGAGGTTTAGACACACTGAGGACATAGCTAAGAGGAGAGACTGTGAATTGCCATGACTTTCTGTAACAAAGCTTGGTTACCTGGCCGTGGAAAAAACAGATAATGGGGTGATCCAACATTAGAGATTAGCAAGGCAACGGAAATGTTGAAATGACGAACCATGGATCCCGGGGGACAAGCAAGGCAAGTGAAATCTACAAGGTGCTTATGAGCCAAAATGATATAGGAGGGAGGGGGCTGAAGGACTAGATCACAAGAGTCTTGGTCACCTAAGTATGTCCTGAGTCCTAAGCCACACTGAGTGGTGGACTGCACAAAAACAATCTCTCCAAGTACAATGCAGAAAACCACTGGACCAATACCGCTGATTGTATTTGGAGGAAGAGTTGTAATGGAGCATCCATAGACGGATGAAAGGTGATCCCTGTGGTTGGAATAGATGGGTCTCCCCACCCTCCTCCAATCAATCACCTGAGAGCCAGTTTGGTGCAAAACAAAACTAACAAAATAGAATTAGTTTTGGTTAGATTCAGAAAAGGGTACAGGATTTTCACTGCTAACATAATCATAATTCCTATCACTCTGAAGAGAAACATTAAACCAGTACAGTAGCGTACTATGCCATCTTTCTTTTATTTATGCAACCTGAAATAAAATTGAGCATTGTTTTACTGATCATCACTATCTCTCTTTTAAAAGCTAAGATTTCGGCTCATAAAAAGGGTATAGGAAACTGTCAGCAAAAGTTACTAGTTTTATGAAAACACAGGACGAATACAATGTAAATCAAAGCTACCATTCATTTCCAGCTAATGAGGTGCTCTTATTTTTTTTCAATAAATATATTATTTCATCAAGGTTGGTCTGTTAGTTTTTTCCAGCTCATTAGATTCTCACTTAATGAGATTTTTCTCCCTAAAGAAAATAGAGATATTGAATCAATATAGTCTCCTATAAAAAAGTACAGAGCAATTTAATATTGCATGAACATCCTAATTTTAGACACTAGATGAGTGACAGAACTATATGGAAATACCATTTTGTTTATTCAATAATCTTCTTAATACTTTTTAAATTCATTTATATTGTACAGCAAATATTACTTGTAGGGTATATAGCCCACCAGTCAATCATTTACATATTCCATTGCCATGGTTTAAAAAGATATCCAAACATAGAATAAGATATAAGTAAAATATAAATGTTTGCTTCTTCTCACTGATGTCTATTTAAAAATCACCTGGACTTTTATTAATAAGTGATCCATTCATGGTGAGTCTGGTAGTTAGCAAAAGGCAAAAATTCTTTTCTCATAGAAAAATCTTAAGCAGGATGAATTCAGAGTGCTTCCTTACCTAAGATCATAGGAGGCTACAGTTGAAACGGAACTTAGAGGTCATGTCTATGGGTCCTTAAACCCCGAAGGTCCACAGATGACGCCAGCCCCTGAAATTACATGGGGGTATCATGCTTGCACTTGTGCGCATGCATTTGGGGTCGAGGAAGAGACAGTGGGGAAGATAGACAGAGACTGAAGCAGGTTCTTAAGTGACTCCATGGCTCCAAAAGAATATGAGAAAAGCCACTTTCTCTTTATTCTGCACATGGGGTTTATTCTCTACAGTCTACACATGTAGAATAAACTCTTTATTCTTACTCTACACCTTAGGAAATCGAGACCCGGGTTAGGGAATAGAGTCACCCAAGGTCATGGAACTACTTAGTGGTTCAGATGAGCTGGCCTCCCAGAGGATGATCTAAATGCCCGCTCTCTTTCGCCGCCACTATTCAGAGGCCTCCAAAATGAAATATTAAAAATGGAGCTTTTAACTCCCCTGCTGATCCTAATGTCAGTCAGGGTTAACAACACTGCTCTAAAGGGGTAAAGGAATCAAGAGAAAGTGAAAATAATAATATGAAAGAGTCAAAAATTAATGAACAGTATAAATAGTAATTTTACCTATATTTTCCAGAAATTTCATACATACAAAATATGTTTCTATAAACCCATGTATGCTTGTTTTCAGTGGGATTACTGACAATACTGTTGAAAGAGAACGTGACAATAGCTATGTCTGGGTAACTGCATATAGACCAAATATTTCTCTGTTCCTTTATATTTTTCACTCCTCTCAAGAACAGATTTGTAATTGCTAATTTTGTAATCAGGAGAAATAAATTTCAAAGACACAAGGAAAAAATGGAGTTTTTAAGAATGGTAAGTTATAATACTTTAATGTCTCCTCTGTCACTCTTCTATACGCTTCTTCCTCTGGAACAAACAATCTGGAACTTAACGAGCTCTGCAGAGAGACTGAGCTCAAACCCAGTCTCTCACTTTCCAGCTGTAAGGCCTTAGACAAGATATTTAGCCTTCCTGTGCCTCTGTTTCCAATACAATGAGGATAATAGTAGTACTTGTCTAAATTTGAGTTTCCCCCAAATAGAACCTGATGAGATCTGATGTGTAAGTAGTTTACTTGAGAGATGAGTAAGTAGATGCTTCCAGAAGGAGTGAAGAATACCAAGAGTGAGACAGAGCTATGTAAGAGCAAATTATCAAAGATGCTTCCATAAGCAATGGAAGCTTGATTCAGCTGAGACCTCTGAGGGCATACAAAATGCCTCTTAGAATTGTTGACCCAAAGGAAGGGAAGCTGGAGCATTTACCCACCAGCTCTTTAGCACCTTTGGCTGAGGGTTGCCCCGAGGATGTTAAATCCCCTTCACTTTTGTGTGAGGCTCACAAACAGATCAAGTGGCTTCCTGCAGCTTTTGGAGAAGGCCTGAGACAGAATGCAGATGGGTACACACAGTGCTTGAGGTGAGACACTCAGCACGAGTCTGAGCCCACACAAAACTACCTGCCACAGTGACGACTGAGATCAGAGTTGAGTCAAAAAACACTGACACAAGGCGCTGAAAGCACCGGCTATATTATTTACCTCAAAGCACTGTCATAAGGATTTAATACGTAATTCATGTTAAAGTGGTTAGAACCACATAACAAGAAATCAGGTCATGTTAGCTGTGGTGATTAGTCTTTTAATATTTGTGAAGTGCCTACCAGATGCCAGGTACACTGTACAGGTGATACAAAATTAATAATAATAAATAAACAAATATCACAGACTCTGCTCTTGTTACTGAAGCAAACTTGGGTCCACTCATCCAGGCACAGTAAAGCAAATCTACTGACACCTACTGGGTTCTTGTGAAGGGAAGTGCAGTGTTTACTGAAGGTGCCAAGCAAGGAGTGTGGGCAGCTGATGTTCAAAAAACCCAAACTCTCCCATGGGTTTCAGGGAAGAGTTTTTAAGGGCAAGGTGAGGGAGGGGAGTCACAGGGTGTGTGATCAGCTCATGCAAAATTCTCTGCCTGGTTGATGGTGAGGTACCAGGTTGGTGTCACAGGGGTTAACATTATCAATTCTCGGGCTCCAGTGGTCTGGGGGCTACATGCTCATGGTCATCATGCAGTTAGCTTCTTCCATTTGATGGCGGTTTTAGTATCTGTAAAACAACTCCGAAAAGTTCATCAGGTACTATTATCTATGTACTTCAGGGAGGAAAAAAAAGATTCTGTGACTGCTATATGGCAGATTTACTGTTTAAATTGTTACCAGTTCTCCTGGTCCCTCCGCTACTTTTGTCACTACATGTTCACATCCTTTCAATCATTAATTTTTGAGCCAGGTTTTTGTGACTCAGGGAAGGCCTGGGAGACTACAGTTTTTCTACAAACAAGAGGCAGGCAGAGGACTAGTGGCGGCAAAGAATCAAGCATTTGTCACCCAAAGCAGTACATTTTATGATAAAGGCATACATTGAGTCTAGTTGCTACACAATATAGGGAGAAAAGCACTCTGCCCAGAAATCAGAGCAATCAGAAAGGTTTCACAGAGGACGCTGTGCCTGCACAGAACCTAGACAGATAAGTAGAAATGGCCCCAAGAATTTCACATAGTGAGAGCATCAAACACAGAAGCATGTCACGGGGCAAGGAAGAACACGGAGCTTTTAAAGAACAGCAAGGGCTCAAGGGTCTGGAACATACACTTCCATGGACAAATGTCAGGAAACAAAGCTATGGCGTGAAGAGGCAAAGCATGATCATGAAGGATCAAGGATAGCTTTTGCCTTAGTTTGGCGTTAATTCCATAGGCAATAGGGAACAAGGGGAAGATTCATGTTTCAGGGACATGTTAGTAGTGTAGAGAGGATGGACTGGTGGACAACAAGACTGAATGCAGAAAGAATCAGATAAATGGCTATTGCAATAGCCCAAGGTCATTGTGAGGAAGGGCAACACTAATCTAGAAGAGTGACAATGAGGATAAGAGGTAGAATTCACAAGTTTTAGTGACTAGATACATATGGAAGTTGAGAAAGAATAATTTTTCTAAGATGACCTGCAGGTTTCTGGCTTAAGTAGTTGATTGTTTAGTAATGTTTTCAACAAACATGGGAAATAAAGAAAAGACCATGTCTCAGAGAAAGGAAGAAAGAAACAATGAGTTCATTTTGCATATGCAGACTTTGAGGGCTCTACCAAGCTCATGCGGCCCACAGCTGCTGTGCTTGTTTCCACAGTTAACTCAGCCAGAGGGACCACGTTGATGTGAGAAGGGCACAGAGAGTTTCCCATGATGCACTGCAGGGCACTTTTGAGTACTTTTCTGGGCACCAAACTGAAACTAGACCTTAATAAGTCTAGTGATAAACCTGTGATATTTTAATAAACTATAGCTAAGCTACATACAACCATTTTTTTTAACTCCACTAATTTATCCTCATTAGAGCAGATGTTAGGTGCATGATGGGCATTTTAAAACATGATATGGATTAATGTAGTGTCTAAAATTCTACCACTGATAATTTATTAATCTTAAAATATTGTTCTCCCCAGGAATTTTCATTTTAAAAGTGCAAATACCTTTGGATCCACACATGGAGGTGTTATTACTCATTGACAAATCTAAGTTTTTCTTCATTAATCTAGCTGGAAGAAAGACACAAAGGAAACAGGAGCTTTGACAAGGGGCCAGAGGAATGAGGTCCCCTCGTTCCTTGAAGCACAAGAGGGAGGACAGCTTGGAAAGAGTTTCTAATTTTTCTTTGGGCTCAGAAGTCATTATCACAAGGCCCAGAACCTGTCTGGAGGGAAGGTGGACTTGGGTGGGAGTGGGGCTGAAAGGAAATGGGAAATAATTAAAGACCAACTCCACTGTTCTAGCTCCTTGGACTCAACTTTCAAAATCTGGTACTGTGTGTGGTGTAAGAAAACAATATTGGAGGGACTTCCCTGGTGGTCCAGTGGTTGAGACTTCATCTTCCAATGCAGGGCGTTCGAGTTCGATCCCTGGTTGGGAAGCTAAGATCCCACATGCCTTGGGGCCAAAAAACCAAAACATAAAACGGAAGCAATATTGTAACGAATTCAGTAAAGACTTAAAAAAAAAGAAAAGAGGGCTTCCCCGGCGGCGCAGTGGTTGAGAGTCCCCTGCCAATGCAGGGGACACGGGTTCGTGCCCCGGTCCGGGAAGAGCCCACATGCCACGGAGCGGCTGGGCCCGTGAGCCATGGCCGCTGAGCCTGCGCGTCCGGAGCCTGTGCTCCGCAACGGGAGAGGCCACAACAGTGAGAGGCCCGCGTACTGCAAAAAAAAAAAAAAAAAAAAAAAAAAAAAAAAACATAAAGAAAACTATATTGGAAACATTAAAAACAAACTGGGTTATGCTTGCAGAATATTGATAACAGTTTGTTTGCTTGTTTTACAAAATCAGATCATTTCTTGGTCATGAGAGTTTGCCAAGGAACCTGAAGTACCCCCTTGGTTGGGAGTAAAGCCAGTGACATAGGTACAATGTCATTGTACAATTTAAAATATCAAGTTATATAATGTAAAATTTTATAATAAAGATAAATATTTATTTAACCATGTTCATATAAATGTAAAAGAGCTGCAATTTGTGAAAAGACCTAAGCCAGTCTCTCAGCTTATAGAGCGGATGCATTCTTCTGACAGATCATTTTTTCAGTCAACTAATAGCATTGGTTTTCCTGCCTAATAAACTGCTACCATAAGCATCACATCTTCATCTCCTCTATTAAGCGAAACAATTCCCACTGTCCTCCTACCACATTCTTTCATTAGGCAAGTTCCTCAGGTCAGAGTTTCTTTTCCCAATTACAGGCCTCATCAATTCTCCAATCTCAGTTTTAAAAGGCTCTAATAGGAATCTAAGTTTCCTATAACTAACAAGCAATTCCATTAGAAAAAGAATGAGGGAGGAAAGAGTGATTACAGGATTAAAAGGAAAACACATGTGCTCATCTATTTCAGTACTACTCCATGCCCAGTTCTCTGAGAAGCAGTGGTGAGACAAGCACGGCCTCTACTTTGAAGGGGCTCACAGTCAAGCACAGGAGACAGCTGTGAGGTGCACGGATCATCACAAGACAGGGCAAAAATCCTTAACCACAAAAAAGGAACCAACTACCTAGAGATGCAAGACAGGCTGCCGACGAGATGACATTAGCCTATCAATCAATAAATACGTCTTGGGCTTCCCCAGTGGCGCAGTGGTTGAGAGTCCGCCTACCGATGCAGGGGACACGGGTTCGTGCCCTGGTCCGGGAAGATCCCACATGCCGCGAAGCGGTTGGGCCCGTGAGCCATGGCCGCTGGGCCTGTGCGTCCGGAGCCTGTGCTCCGCAACGGCAGAGGCCACAACAGTGAGAGGCCCGCGTACCGCAAAATAAATAAATAAATACGTCTTAAGGCAGGTGCTATTTTAGATTCTAGCGATCACACCCTAGTTAGGAAGTGCCCTGCACCTAGTAAGTTCTAGAAAGACATGAAATCATGGAAGAGGACAACTGATGGTGCCCATTGCCAAGGTGGTCAGGATATGGTCATGTGAAGCTCTGAGCTGAAACTACAGCAAAAACAAAAGTCCTAGGCAGGAACAAACTAGCTTGCCGTGTCTGGGGACAGGAAGGGGGTCAATGTCATTGCAGCACAGTGAACAGAGGGGAGAGAGAAAGAAGAAAAGTCAGAGGTACTCAGGGGTCAGATTATGAAGGCCTTTAGATGATGTAGTTAGAAATCTTCATTTCATTCTAAGTAGAAGCCACTGGGGAGCTTTAAAATGGGAATGCTTTGGTCTGATGTATGCCGTAGAGAGTTTTATCTGGCTACTGTGTGGAGAACCCATTTCTGGGGAGCAATAATGGAGGCCAGTACACTGATTAGGATCTCGTGTAGTTCAGGCAAAATTATGATAGCACTAACCCAGGGGGCGAGATCACAGTGGCTTGGACCAGGGCTATGGATGTGGAGATGGTAAAAATGCATAAGATTCAAGACATATTTTGGTAATGAACTGACAAAACCTATTAATGAATTTGATATGCAGTATGAGGAAAAGGGAGATCAAGGCTTACTGTCAGGTCTGGCCTGAATGGCGCTATAAATGGTACTTGCTTACTGAGATGAGGAAGGCTTACTAAGGAAAAAGATCAGGGGTCTCCTGGACATGTTAAGTTTGAGATTCTAATTAGAAAGCCAATTGGAGACAAGTAGATAATGGTAGACATGAGTACAAGAGAGGCAAAGGGGAGGTCCAGGCCAGGGATATAATTTTTTGAGCTATTAGAGAATAAACAGTTATTAACAAGACCTTGAGTTGTGTCGTAAAACTCACATCTATGAGGTATCTGCAATGTGTAAAGCAGATACTCGTCCTCGTGCTGGGATACATAGGATGGCCGTCTGTAAGTAGCTTCCAACAGAGTGTGTGCATGCATGTGTTTCTGGGGTGGGTGTGTGACATAAATAAGTAAAATACAGAAGGAAATAACTTTATAAAAGAGACCAAAGCAAAGTGGAGTGGGAATACAGTGAAAGATGTGATTAATTCCATCTGAACAAGCTGTTTCTCAGAGGCTATGACATTTCAGGTGACTCTTAAATAATGTGTGAATATTAGTAGGTGGGTGAAGAGGGAAAGGGTTGAAGGGCCAGGGTGGGCAATAGCAGGGAGGCACAAAAACGAATACAAAACACCATCGTGGAGCCAGAAGGAATGAACAAATATACACAACACTGTCCCCAAAAGTGAAGGAGCTTAAAGTCTATGTAAGGAGACCTACATGTACACAAATAATGAAAGTGACGATCCAAAGGGATCAGGGAAGGGTGTGGAGGAAGTATGAAAGCCTGTTGATACCATGCGAGCCGATGCTTTAAAAATCCATTCTAGTGGTACCATTGCTCTTGGGGCCTGAATCCAAGAAATGGATACTCTTAGAAACTGAAGCTGGGGACAAAAATCAAGAACCTCCTCCTAGACTAGAGATAAGGAAGAGATAGGTCAGAGAGACCAGGCTGTTATGCCTGCAAACTCTCAATAAAAACCAGATCTGGGCTGTCTTTTGCACTCTGTCATATACCATAGCATTAATTTGACTATAATTAATATCAGCAAAGAAATTAGAACACTAATGTGGTATGAGAGCAGACATAAAATCCAAAGGTCAGTGTCTTCTACTAAAAGCTTACCTTATTTACATTTACTATTGCAGGCAAACCACTGCCAAGAGATACACAACCTACAAATGACAGATTATTTACTATGTACTTATGTACTTACATTTCAATGTGGTGAAACTCTCTAATTGGACATTTTTATCACTAAAAATCACACAGGCTATACACACACACCGATTTACACATGCACATATTACTCTACAGCAGCTACACAGATATTTCTTGATCTGAGATCTACTGGCTAAATTATTTTTTACTGAAAGCCCTACACTTTGCCTGAGCTTCAATGTATACATTTGTTAGAGAGCAGACATGATAGAAGTTGCTGCAGTTTCTGTATCCCTGAAGTTCCTTACTTTTAGAGCATGAATCACAAAGTAGAGATGTGTGAAGTAGAAATGCATGAGCATGGAAACATGTAAGCAAGAAAATACTCTTCTGTCAGTAGTAGCAGAAGGACAGTGAGTAAAATTTCTGCTGGTGCTCTTCATTTCAGAAGAGGATGAAATTGATCTGGATTTCCAGGGGGTAAGAGCCATCTGATCCTATGGATAACAGTAGTGGATGCCTGCCCTCCAAAAGTGATCCCTATTCACTGGAGTTGGCCTCAAGCGTCATTATTACCAGTAGTATTAAAAATGGAGATGATAATATTCAGTATAAACCACTGTGGGGTTTGTTTCATGTCTCCATTTTTTCTTTTAATTTTGTTTGTGTTCTTTTTAAGACTGCATATCCATAAATATAATCTCAGAGGCTTTTCTTAAACCCATTTCTCACAGGGCTCAACAATCATTTCTCCCTTTCTTTTGACTTTATTCTTAGGGATTCAACTCATTTCCACAGTTACTTAATCAGTAACTTTTTCCCCTTAACCCCATTCAGTGAGGCTATTTCATATACTTTTGTAATACAGTTACATGTTTTGTTAAACTGCATTCTATTCTGGAAATCTTCCCAATGTACTAATACTTTTTTTAATTTGCATACATTAAGGTTCACTTATTGTGTTGGAAAGTTCTATGGGTTTTGACAAATGCACAGTGTCATGTAGCCACCATTATAATTTAATATAAAATTGTTTAACCATACTCCAATAAAGATGTATAAAATAAATAAATAATCAGCAAGTCAAGGCTAAGAACAAAGCTTGCAGCTGTTTTAGCTTTGAAATGATCAACTCAGCTAAATGGGAACTACATTTCCCAGAATTCCTTTCCCTCAAGGTTCTGGGCTAAGATTGGCCTCAGGAGAAGTTTAGGTGAGATCAGGAGGCAAAAGTGAGGCAGCCACCATATTTGAGCTTGGAAGCCTGGCGTTGGGCCAGGTGCTTTTGCAGCTCCTACAGATGGGTTATGAATCAGCTGGCTGAGCTCACTGGATGCAGCAGCTGCCAGGGCCACAGTTCCTTCAGCTTCTCCCACTCCCAGGCCAGGTGCAAGTCTGGACCTCAGCTTCTCCTGCCAGATACCTGCATCATAGAAACTGGAAACCTGGAGGCTGAAGCAGGACCCAGACCATCCTCCTCACACATTCCTGTTTGTCCTTGCTCTCCCCAACTTCTCAATCATTTCTTCCTGATTTCCTGCTTTCCTGCCGAGCTGACTTCAGACACAGCAAAAGTACACAAACACTTTAACCAGTTCCCACGATTGTGTAGAGTCAAATTCCTATAACCAGTGCCTTATTTCGTATCATTCCTAGGAGTTCTATAGTTGAACCCTGATTGATACAGAGACCTACGATCCACTCCTTTCCTCATATTTGTAATTTAACTTACAGTAGATAATCAATCAATCATTCATGAATTTATTTGGCTGTGCTATTATCTGTACCACAGTTCTACATATAGTCTATAAAGATATCATTCGAAGATTTGTAAATACCTATCTAAAATCATATTTATATGGGGTCTCCCACTCTTAGAAACATATTATAAGAAAGACAAATGAAGTTAATTTGGCATGCTTCCTAGTAATCACCACATCTATTTCTAAGCACTGACAAGTTATCTGTTTAATAATTCCTTCCAGAATTTTGTAGGCAGTTGCTGTCAGACTCACTACCTGGTAATTTTCAGAATTCATCTTTTCCTTTCTTTGAAAAAAAATAGGCACCTCTCTGGTTCCCTGTGATTCTTCAGAGATTACTGATGGTGTTTCTCTAATCACAGGTATAATTTTTTTTCTGTACCCCAAGGATGTAATTTGTCTGACCCTGGAAATGTGTATTAATTTAAAGCGGTGTGACGTGCTCTTACTATTTCTTTTCAAGATTGTTACCAGCTGTGGACTAAGGTCTATCACCCACTTGCTCCAGCCAAGAAAAAAAAAGTTGGATGCAGCCCACGGAGGAAGCAATGCTGCTCAGCACGTGGTATATTGTGGTACTTCTCAAACACTAGTGTGCATATAAATTACCCAGGATCTTGCTAAAATGCTGGGTTTTCTTTAGTAAGTGTAGATGAGGCCTGAGATTCTGGATTTTAACAAGCTCCAAGAGGTGGCAACACTGCTGGTCCATGAATCACGTGTTGAATAGGGAGGATATAGTGAGAAGCAAAGACACATTTCCTGGAAAGCTAATGAAGCTTCAAGGCCCACCATTTGCACTATGTCCCCTGGGTATAGGAAGTTGCCAGTACCCATAGAATTTCTATATGGGAATGGGAGGAAGCCAGGCTGCAATTAGGAAGCATCTCTAGTTAAGTATTTCTGGCAAAGTACTTAGAGAGCTCAGAAAAGAAAAAAAATAGACCTGAATCTCCAAGGTTTCAGTAATTTTTTTGTGATTTCTTCTCTCATTCAAATTGTCAATTTGAATTTAATCTTGTAAATTATTGTTTTGTATTCTGTTACTCAAAGTGGGCTCCCCCAGATCTGAACATTTCAGACCCCAGAATACCTGGATCTATCCCAGGGAAGAGTATGAAATTCAGAGTCACACAAACCTGGGATTAAACCCCAAATCTGCCAGTTACTAGTGAGTTAGTGCAGACACAGATTCTGGCCTGGATTTGAGCTTGATCATGAATAACAACTGGAACTCAGTTCAAGGTTGCTTTTAATCTTATTCCTGAAGCAGCAAAGCAATGAAAAAGAAAATACAGGATATAAGTACAGCTGGGGAGTAAATATCCACACTGCCTTCTTGATATCTCAAGGATGTATATCCAAAGTTTTATGTTCTCAGCAATTGCGTGAAGGGAGAGGTCCACCTAGGCAGACTGTTCTACATCTCTGGACTTTTATAGGTGGTGGACAGACCCTAGGGTGACCCCCAATACTCCTCACCTCCTGTTGTTAAGGTCTTTGTGTAAACCCCTCCCCTTGTGACTTGCTTCTAATCAACAGAATATGGCAAAGGTAATAAAATATCACTCTAACGATTACACGACAGCAGAATGGAGAGGCAGACAGACAGACAGACAGATACTGACTCTCCCACTAGCCTTAAAGAAGTGTGAACATGTATGAACTGCCAGTGAAGAGAACCATACATCAGGGAACTGTGGGTGACCTCTAGTAGGCTTAATCTAGTCTAGGCTAGTCTCTAGGGCCTCAGTCCTACAACCCCAAGGAACTGAATTCTGCCAACAACTACATGAGCTTGGAAGAGGACCCTGAGCTCCAGAAAGGAACACAGGCTGGCCACACCTTGATCATAGCCTGGTGACACTCTGAGCAGAGGACCCAGCTAACCTGGGCCCAGACTCCTGACCCACAGAAACTGTGGGATAATAAAAATTTGTTGATTTAAGCCACTAAGTATGTGGTAATTTGTCATACTGCAATAGAAAATTAATATAAGGCATCAAGCTACACTGGCACCCAGGAACCACTTACACTATTGTATGCGGCATTGATTCTTCTGAGGAAGGTACGTCCCCAAGCCTAATATCCTCATTCCAGAACACAAAGTTCTTGCTGTGCAAGCCCTGCAGCTACCCCTCCTTCTCTTAGTCTGCCTTACAGGGCTGAGGAGTTTTCAGTATACATCTTTAGGGACCTCCACGGAAGACCTCAGCAAAGCCTACCAGAAAGACTGGCTATGTAATTTGTAAGGCCCAGTGCAAAATGAAAATATGGGACCTCTTGTTAAAATTTTTTAAGAATTTTGGGATGGTGACAGCAGAGCATTAAACTAAGCATGCGGCCCATTCTAAGGACAGGGCCGGGTGCAGCTGGTCATGAAGCTGGATCTTACTACCATATTAGATGTGCCCTGAGCAAATTATTCAAACTGAGCCTCCATGTACTCTGCAGAAAATGCAGGCATGCAGCAACTGGCAGCACATAACACTGTGAGATGTGTGTCTGTGGAAGCTCCTGGTCTAGTGTAGGTATGCGACAGATGTTTGCTTTTCCATCTTCCTTTCTATCTGCTTATTATTGAGCTGTCAACCTCAAACACACACATGCTTCCTTATTCTTTTTTTCCAAACACACATAATACAGCAACTTTATTTGTCCAAAGACACACTGGTGACAGGTAAAGCCAAAAGGTGATGATTTCTTTTGAGACTTGTTTTCAGATTCTTCTGCCTGCTTTAACAGTTTTAAAAATTGGCAAGTTACATAAAGATTTACAGCACAGATTCAGGAATATTTCAAGGTTTTCCAACATAGATCTCTGTCATCTTATGACCCTACTTGTGTAAGCCGGTAGTTAGAGAGCTTTCTCCCACCCAGTGCTCCCAAGCGATGTGCCATGCTCGCATCGGTATCAATGACACCACAACAGAGACTCGTGGCTGGGTAAGTGTGAGGGTTGGAAGGGGGAGCTATAAGAAAGAAGGTAGGTGGGCACATGGAAGGAGACTCTGCCTAGTGATTCTGACAAGGCAAGCATATGACTCACCACTATTACTTTGTTGGGAATCGTTATTTTAGAAAGATTTCCATACAGTTTGCCTTCCAGGGATGTACAAAGTTATGTTTGTTTTCTATATCATTTTCTTCTGAGTCTGCAGCTTTTTACAAATTGCTGCTCTGAAACCTCTCTATCATGTAAGTTTTTGTGCAGGCAACATATGACTTTTTTTTTTTTTTTTTTGCGGTACGTGGGCCTCTCACTGTTGTGGCCTCTCCCGTTGTGCAGCACAGGCTCCGGACGCTCAGGCTCAGCGGCCATGGCTCACAGGCCCAGCCGCTCCGCAGCATGTGGGATCTTCCCGGACCGGGGCACGAACCCGTGTCCCCTGCACCGGCAGGTGGACTCTCAACCACTGCGCCACCAGGGAACCCCCAACATATGACTTTTAATGTTGGGTGAGAAAGGGATTCTTATTGAAAAAGATGGCTGAGGATCTAAACTCAGAGCATTTATACTTGTCCAACCCCGTGAGTGTAAGAACCATTGTAGCTTCTGGAGAGTTAGCAGGATTACCAACTTATTTTCTTTTATGTAAATAGGAAAGGTAGCTTTCTATATGGGTAAGTAGCGTTAATATGCCCCTGATTTTTAAGCGACCCCACTGTTACAGCCCATTCCAACTCAGTCACTTGTTAATGACAGCCAATTGTCCCTGGCACCCTAAGATAAAATTTAGATTTATTTTTCTGAGACAATTTCATAAATGCCAGTTACAAACACTGTCATGATTAAAATTAGGGCTTAGATTCACTATAATGCATTGAATGGTGTTTGGGGAACTAACCTAAGACCCTAAACATTAGTAACAATGTTTAATTATAGAAGGTCCCAAGTAAGTCATTTATGAACAAACTTTTGGAATTCAAACTTCACGTAATTTGGGGTCCACATGAATCTACAATACTTAAAACTATCAATAGTACAGACCAAAGGAGATTACAAGAAAAGACAATGATACATTAGTGATATATGTTTACTACCCTATCAGAAAATTTTTCTTTCTATTCTTTCTATAAATCTATGACTCCCAGCTATTATTGTTACTAATTATTTTGTACCAATATGGTACACTGAGGTCAATATCAGTGTGGCATCCTTCCCCTCTTTTCTTGTATTCCATGTTCATAGAATAAAAGGTATTAGCTGAAACCATGAGAGGTTGGTCCATGCTCCATAATCTCATGTTCTAAGAAATCAGTAGGCTCTATTTGGTTTTTTTAGGTAAAACTGGTACATAATATTACATAAATTTCAGGTGTACATCATTATAATTCAATATTTGTATAAATTACAAAGTCGTGACCATCATGTCTAGTTACCATCCATCACCCCTTCTTTTAAAGAACAGGAAAGTAGATTACAATAAGATAAAAATGAACAAAGGGAGGAAAAGAATGAAAACAGGAAGGATGAAAAGAAAGCTAGAGGATTGTTTAAAGTCATGTGGTGACGTAAGGTCACAGTGGCAGAGAGCACAAAAGGGAGCAAAGCAGAAGAAGAGACTAGACTTGGGGAAGGTTGAGCCAGAAACTAAGAAACTAAGGCAGGTCTGAGAAATGTCTGCAGCTCGCAGGGTCTTCAAGAGAAATTAGATCATATTTATTAAATAAATACCATTACTTTTATATTCACACAAAGAAAGAAAGAATAGGGCAACTTCTGGCACCTTAATGACAGCTTAAATAAGTTCAGGGTCATTTAGAGAAAATTACATTTTTTCTTTAACGTGAACATGATTTTCACAGTTTATTAATGTCAATTTCATAAAGTTAAGTATCTGAAGCTTCACATACGATACAGTCAAATAGAGCTGCTCATCTCTGACCTTCAACAAAATTCCAAAAGTGTGGTAAATGAGAGGTTCAACTAAGGCTGAATATCAGAGAGAATGGAGAGAAGGGGGTAAATTCAAATAAATTTTCAGGAGTAGAATCAACAGGACTTGTTCAAAATACAAAATGGTGAGGGAAGTAGGAGAGAAAAGCAAAGTTATGTTTGATTTGATACATGCTGAGGACACATCCATTCAGCACTAAGGAATTAAGGCATTAATAAATTCTAGGAAAGCAATTTTCAGTTTAAACCAAAATTCAATCCTGTCTAGACTGAATCTAAAGGTGTCAGAATCTGTGTGATTGTTTCTTTTTCGGTTGCGAATATGAAATTAATGAGAAGAGAGAGAGAGAGTCTATGAGCTCATTTATCTCAAGACCTTAGAGGCTTTGGAGAAATCAATCTCATAACGCTCACTGAATTTGTGAGCTAAAAACAAGCTACAACAAAGCATGGTATTACTGCCGTGGTTCTTTACATGCATGTGAGATATTCTTAAACCTTAACAGATTTTCAGCAAGACCGTTGTGGGGTTGAATGTTCGTATAAGAACGGTTGTCAGGAAAGCAGGCATGGGGTGAGGTCGTTCATTTAGAGATGACTAGGGGGACACTTCTTCCCATCTCCAAATCACAAAAAAAAAAAAAAACCCCAAAGTACCTTGCACTCTGCCTATCGCTCCCAAGCAAGTTCTCCTCTGCTGACGAGTCATCTTCCTACTGTTCTGATAGTCAGGGTTCACTTCCTCCCCACTCACTGGCTGTTCTGTTGTGAACACTCACTCACTCTATGTTGAGAGAAACAGGAGGGAACAGCTTTCAGTCATTATATGAAGGAACCTCAGTATGTAATGGGTCACCTTATAAGGAGGTGATTCTCCTGACACCAGAAACGCCCAGGCCCTTCACTGGCCTGGGTGCAAATATGAAGGGGATAATTGTGGTTGGATTAGATGAACATTTCCCATCTATGATTAATGAAATTTGAGAAGTATTTTAAAAACTCAGAGATGAAAAATCAGGTCTGATGGAAGACTTAGCAAGGGAGAAAAGAATCAGTGAGATTCAGTGAGAGTCAATCTTTATAAACTAGGATTAAGTTTTCATCTAAGTTGTGTACCATTGGCTGGAAACGTAAATTGGTGCAGCCACTTTGGAAAACAGTATGGAGGGTCCTCAGGAAGCTAAAAATGGAACTACCATACAATCCAGCAATTCCACTCCTGGGTATATATCTGGAAAAAACGAAAACACTAATTCAAAAAGATACAAGCACTCCAATGTTCAGAGCAGCACTACTTACAATAGTCAAGACATGAAAACAACCTAAGTGTCCATCGACAGATGAATGGATAAAGAAGATATGGTATACGTACACACACACACACACACACACACACACACACACACACACACACACACACA
>NW_020185337.1:5059600-5121446 GCF_003031525.2 Neophocaena asiaeorientalis asiaeorientalis | reverse complement strand
ATATATACACACACACACACACACACACACACACACACACACACACACACACACACACACAATGGAATATTATCCATAAAAAAGAATGAAATGGCTTCCCTGGTGGCGCAGTGGTTGAGAGTCCACCTGCCGATGCAGGGGACACGGGTTCGTGCCCCAGTCCAAGAAGATCCCACATGCCGCAGAGCGGCTGGGCCCGTGAGCCATGGCCGCTGAGCCTGCACGTCCGGAGCCTGTGCTCCGCAACCGGAGAGGCCACAACAGTGAGAGGCCCGCATACCGCAAAAAAAAAAAAAAAGAATGAAATAATGCCATTTGCAGCAACATGGATGGACATAGAGAATATTATGCTTAGTGAAATAAGTCAGAGAAAGATAAATACTGTATGATGTCACAAGTGGAATCTAAAAAATAATACAAATGAATGTATATGCAAAACAGAAACAGACTCACAAATAGAGAAAACAAACTTGTGGTTACCAAAGGGAGAGGGAAGAATAGAGGGACAAATTAGGGGTATGGGGTTAACAGATGTAAACTACTATATATAAAATAGGTAAGCAACAAGGATATGCTGTATAGCACATGGAATTATACCCATTATCTTGTAATAACATAGAGTATAATCTGCAAAAATACTCAATCACTATGTTCTACACCTGAAACTAACATAATATTGTAAGTCAACTATACTTCAATAAAAAATATATAAAACTACGTAAAAGTATATAAAGTATATATAAGGTGTATACCATTGGCATTACAATATTAAACATACAGGATATAACAGTAAAACAAAAGATAACCTCATGAAAGTGGACTTACCATGAGAAAACAAGCACTAACAATAAGAATTTAATTACTGCCCTTTAGAGAATTACTACAGAAAGGCCGTTGCTTACTTGCTAGCCAGTGGTTCAGCTGGACTGACTTACTCCCTCTTTTTGTTTTGCTAACCCTTTTTTAAAGCAACCTGATTTTAAATGAAGTTAGGCATCTTTCATATTAGAAATATTTATGTTAAAGGAAGGACTAAAGCACCACACAGAGACAATTTTTATTGACCTGGCTTCTTTTTCCCCTCTTCTGAGTTTTTAGTTCCCAGTTTTATTTTTATGCAGCCCTTGTGGAAGATTTTTTTTTAAACACCACATTTTGCAACATTGGGATTATGATAAACAGAAATTTAGAATCCTCTGTGTACTGTGGAAAGAATTAAAATGACAGAAAATATGCATTCGAAAAAATAGAGAGTATAATAACCCTTCATGTAGCATGGTATTACCTGCTTTCTCCCAAATCTCCCCACCTCTTTCTTGCCAATTACTGAGGTGGGCTCAGCAGCTATAAAGTGCTAGGTCTGGGTGGCAAATAGTCAATGTAGAATGAAGGGGGAGGAATGGCAGTGTGGTTGAGAGCAAGTATAGGTGCATCAACGAACAGTAAAGAATAAGAGATTTTAAGACTTTTAAGGCTAAGAGAAATGCCAGAGACTTTTGGTTTCTGCATGTAAAGAGCTTAGAAGTCATGGTTTCCACGCTTACAGAAAGAAAAAAGCTGAAAAAAATCCTAAAAATCAATAACTATTCTTATGCCAATCAGAGAACTGAGGTCACAGGTCACCAACCCAAAATCTGTAAAGACAAGCAAATACAGAGAATCACAGCCGAGAACAGCTTACCTAGAGCAAAAGTTGCTGGAGCCAGAAACTGCTAGAAACACCTTAAGTGCATATCGCTAAGTGAAAGAAGCTAGCCTGAGAAGGCTACATACTGTACAATGTCAATTATATGATATCCTGGAAAAGGCAAAATACAAAGACTTTTTTAAAAAATTAGTGGTTGCCAGGGCTTCAGAAGGGGACAAGTAGGGATGAACAGGAGAAGTACAGAGGATTTTTAGGGTGATTAAACTATTCTGTATGATACTGTAATGGTGGATTCATGACATCATGCATTTTTCAAAACCCATATAACAAACAGATGTGAGTAACGCTATGAGCTTCAGTTAATAATAATGTACCAATATTGGTTATTAATTATACCAAACATACCACATTACTCTAAAATGTTAATAATAGGGTAAGTTGTATGTAGGAGTATATAGGAACTCTCTGTACTATCTTCTCAATTCTGATGTAACTCTAAAACAGTTCCAAAAATGAAATCTATTAAAATAGATGTCAGGTTCAGGATGACTAGAAGTCTTATATTCTGGGTTCCATTCTTATCCATGTTACCAGCTTATTTTATGCCATCGAACTATCAGTTGTGTCTCAGTTTATGCAACAGTATTTGGGGATTACAATAGTCAATGACAAATCTATCTCCAAATCCTACTTTGAGAAAAATACTATATCAGTGCTTAAATACCATAGGAGATAGTAACTGGTCTCAAAAAAATAAATCTACTGTCACGATGAGGGATAGAGGGAGAGACCTACACATAAAAAGGCAAATAGGAATATAAGAGAAAACACAGTAAAAGCGAAGTAAATATAAGTGCTATGTAAGTTCAGAAAGATTGGTCTAAACTTGAGCAATTAGAGAATGTGCCACAGAGAAACCAGTACAAGATTCATAGAGGTAGAAGGGAGAGAGGGCAGAGATGTGACCAGTACCGAGAATAGAGAAATTCGGACGGAGTGGAGGAAAGTCCTTAAATTCAGATGGGACCAGCTGAAGCACCTGTGATTACAGAAGGTCTTAAAGTCAGCGTAAGAAATATAAGCATTATCCTCACTTGCAATGTCCCCAAGAACACTGACCCATGGGGCAGAAAGCATAACAAGTATGATACACCAGCCAATAAACACTTGGTAAGTTCAAGGCAAATATTAATAACTTTAATAATGTATCTTTATTCCACAGAGCTCGAGATATTTTTCAAATATAATTTCACTTAACTTTTCACAATTCTTGAAAGTAGTAAAAGAAGGAGCTCCAAAATGCCAGTATAAGAGAAAAGAAAATAGACTTTCTAAGATCGACCCGAGACTAAAATTTGAGTTCCCAGAGTCTTATACAAGAGGGGTTTTCTCTTGGTTCTGCTGCATCTTTTAGTAGGTAATCCCTGAGTGTTCTTTATAAAGTTAGAAGAATTGAAAAACTTCTAATAGACATATTTTCAAAGCCAGTGGGCCTGTATGGGGAAAAGAAACACAAACTGGGACAGAAAATTGATGTAATTAATTTGATTGAATATTAAACTATTGATATGTTATATTTTAACATTTATACAAATGTCTATTTCTATATGGTGCAGAATAGAATACTGTTTTCGAATGAGATCATTTTTTCCTCTCATATTACAAATAAACCAGGTTTAGGGGCTGCCCTGTTTTCCTTTCTCCTTTAAAAGCCTGAAAGGGAGAAGGTACAGCATGCAAGCGGGCATACTGGTTAATAATGAACACCACATTTTGCCTCAGTCCTACTTCCCAACACCAAACACTAACTCCATCACAATCCTTTGGAAACCTGCCCACATTTCAGAATGTTCTACATTAAATTAAAAAAATAATAATAATACTTGACATTTGTATAAATGTTACAATGTGTTTTCACATACATTACTGTCTTTGACTTTGGACTTCACAACCCGGGTAAAATATATCACACTTTTATAGAAAGGAAAATAGAAACTTGGAATAGTGATGTGATCTGCCCAAGATGAGAAGCCTAAGAAATGGCATGACTTACTAGTTTTATCACCGAAGCTTAATTTCATATCATCAAAGACTTCATCTCAGAACTGTACTGCCGTATGGAGTGGGACTTTTAAATATTGCCGCTCTATAAGGGCTTTTGTTTCATTTCATTTCATTTCAGAGATTCAGCAAATACCCTTTTCTATGGACAATTCACCAGGCGAAGGGAATGGTGTCAAACTAGAAGGTCGGAGATGATAACAGCATCAATTAAAGTGGGGTTCCTCCTACAGCATTAACACACTGCCCACTCAGACTCCAGGATGGATATTACCATGGGTGTGTGTAGAGGGAGGCCAGCAAGGGGCAGATCCACTGGGGAGGAGTTAGAATGAAGAAGTCTGTCATGTGTAGCTGAGGATCAAGACCTCCATCCAGTAGGCTTATACCACGCCCCAACCACAAGTATGGCCCTTCACATCTTGATGACTAAGCTCTAATTTAGTGATTGGTTCAATATCTTGCCCACATCTTCCTACAGAAGAACTCGCTACTACCTCGGCTCCCTACATCCCTAGAGATTAAGAATGGCCTTCTTTTGCCTTCCTTCTCAGCTAGAATCATTTTCAGAACCATGATCCCCCAGTACAGTTTGGACCCTGAGACTTGGGCTCTGCTACTTACCCACCCAGTGACTGTTTCCTAAACCCACCACCATCAGTGTGATCCTCCCAAACACTGACGCCACACCCAGATGTCCTCATGATGTGACCCAGATGGCTCACACTGCCTTCTTGCATTCATTAGCCCACCTCTAACAACCCTAGTACTCAAGTATGGTTAACAGAAACTCTAAAATAAACTTCAAATAGCAGTGACCAAGAGAGACTTGCTTAAAGTTAATTTCAATTTTTTTTTTAAGTTCTAAAGTAAATAAGCCTATAATGTCTCATAGGTAATCCCACCGGTTATATTTGTGTATGCCCGACGGGTTTTTTAAATAAAGTTTATTAATTTTTTAGAAATTTTCCCTCCAATTGTCAAAACAATACATACAAATTAAAGAACTTGGTTGGAGGGGGAACAGAAAAATACCAAGACTCACTCATTTCTCACCTAGTACTTTATCATAAACATTTTCACCTGACATCAAAAATTCTTGACGCACGATTTTCCATTAAATGAAAGTATGATTATTGATTTAATCATGCCCCCAAGACTTTTTTTCCTTTTAGTTTAAGGACACTGTTTTCAGATGAGGTGACACAGAGACACTGCTTAAGAAATGAAAAGCAT
Organism: Neophocaena asiaeorientalis asiaeorientalis; assembly: GCF_003031525.2. Taxonomy (NCBI): domain Eukaryota; kingdom Metazoa; phylum Chordata; class Mammalia; order Artiodactyla; family Phocoenidae; genus Neophocaena; species Neophocaena asiaeorientalis. Next base: position 5,116,501 of record NW_020185337.1, on the reverse strand, counting down.
TACTACGGGCTCGGAGAAGGTAACAGATTTTTTGGCCATATTCTCATCGACATCAGAGTGCTAGATGTCTTGAGAGACATCCCGGATGGAAAAAGTCACTCCACACCAGACCACAGCAGCCTTTCCAAGCCACAGAGCACAGACAAAGAAGATACTCTGGTAAAGTGTGGACTGACAACAATACCAAACTCGATTCAAACATTGCTCTGACTTTCAAAACTGAAAAATGAACTGTTCAAGATATTTTTAGAAACACAAGATTTTAAATTGCCAAAGATAATCTCAAAATGGATTGGGCTATGCAAGCTTTCTCCATACCCCAATCTTCACTCCCATGTTCCCATAACCAGATGATGTCTGTGACCAAACCGAGGAGCTGGAAGGTCCAACTTCTTTTCTGGCAAAATACTGACCTTCCAACTTGTCAAGTGTCCCAAGATGCCACATGAAATAAAGAGTGGATGGCAAAAAAGCTACAGAACCAGAAATGGGTCAATACCACCCACATTTATTTGTTTAAACGCGAAAATTAAAAAAACATGAAACACCCACATAGAGCGTTTTGCTTCCAGTAACTGCCCATCAGAAACGGAGCTCCCTGAAGAAAATAAGTTACCCTTTGCAGCACAGAAGAATTAATCAGGAGGAAATCTGCCCAAAAGTCCACCAGCCCCTCAGTTACTGGGAAGATAGGGACTGACTTGACCATTCTTGTATCCTCAGCACCCAGTCCACTCTCTGGATCAGCATGTAACCACAACAGAAACTCAGTAAATGTTAAACTGAACAAGGAAGCAGAACTGTGAGCAGGGCACATCTTTCAATGTAATTACCAATTGAACAAAAAGCATTAAGGACAAAACAAAGCAAATGACATATTTGTTGCAGCAGCTAAGGTTCAGACCTTGCAAGTAACAAAATGTATCTGTAAGGATTTCCTCAGAGGCCTCAAAGTCCTAGAATGACAGCAATCCTAAACGTTCTCATCCACTGTGCGTAGAAAACTGTGATTCCAAAAGTCAAACAGAAAAGGCAAAAATAAATGAGGCGCAGTGCTAAGCACATTGTATTTGCTACTAAGATTAACAAAACATTTTAGCAAGGTTGCTGAAAACAAAATCAATATACAAAAATCAACTGCATTTCTAAACACTAGCAACAAGAAGTTATAAATGTAATAAAGATTGCATAAAAACACAAAGTATTTAGGAATAAATTTAACAAAATATTTGCAATACCTTTATGAAAAAACTTAAAACTTTATTCAAAAAATTAAAGAAAACTAAATGGAAAAGAAGAAATTAAAGACGGCTATCATGGAAAATTCATATGACTATTTCAATAGGTACAAAAAAAGTATTTCTTAAGTTCAACAACCTATCTTTGATAGAACCAAAGAAAATAAAAATAATAAAGCATTTCCTTGCTAATATGCTTAATGGCCAAACACTACAGTAAATATCATACTTTACATAGAATTTTTTTTTTTTTTTTTTTTTTTTTGCTGTACGCGGGCCTCTCACTGTTGTGGCTTCTCCCGCTGGGGAGCACAGGCTCCGGACGTGCAGGCTCAGTGGCCATGGCTCATGGGCCCAGCCGCTCCGCGGCATGTGGGATCTTCCCGGACCAGGGCACGAACCCGTGTCCCCTGCATCGGCAGGCAGACTCTCAACCACTGCGCCACCAGGGAAGCCCTTTACATAGAAATTTTGACACAGTCTTTAAATTCAGGATTAAGACAAAGATAACTGCTATCATTGTCATTTAATATAAAAATAAGGTATAAGAATTGGAAAGCAAGAAGCAAAACTGTCTTATGTGTAAGGGAGATGATCATCTACATGGAAAAACATTAGAATCAATAGGAAAACTGAATTAATAAAGAGCTTAGCAAAGTTTCCAAATATAGATTAATTTACAAAATCCAGAAATGTTTCTAAACCACTAATAATCAGCTAAAAAATTTCATTTAAAAAATAAGATATCATTCATTAGCGTGAACAAATTAAAAGTACTAAGAAATTAACTTAGCACAAATTATACAAAACCTACTGAGAGAAAACTTTAAAACTTTCCTATGTGGACAAAAAAAAAAATGTTGCCTGACATTTCAGTGAACAAAGGATGCTGCCTGCCATTCTGGTAAAAGCAATGAATCTTGCCCACCACTGAGCCTTCAAGCCATCAGCCCTGATGGTGCACTCTGAGGGGAATTTAGGATGGAAAAAAACAGGATACTGGTCCTACATAGTTAAGATGCATATCAAAGGAATAATTTCAGTGAGCCCAGACTCTTGCATCTTCCCATACATGAAAAGCACTAAAATTATTAACTTGAGATGTCTGTTTTTTGTGATTAGCAGTAATCTTTTGATGTTCGACTACACGGTTTTGTGGGGTTTTTTTCCCCAGCAGAATCTCCTATATAGCCTGGCTCTGCCCTTACCATTTTAGAATAGTCTTTCAGAGCTATCTGAGAAGCTGCCATCCTGGGCTACAGTCCTCAATAAGGCCACCAAATAAAACATAATTCTCAACTTTAAGTTGTGTATTTTTTTCAGTCAACACCTGAAAGAGAAAACTTTTAAAACTTTTCTAAAACTTTAAAAAAGAAATATTTCAATAAATGGGTAACATATTTAAGGATGGAGCAAATTAAAATGAAAATACTCCTAAAACCAATACTCCCAAAATTAAACAAAATGTTCTGTCTGTATTTTTAAGAACTTATTAACTTATTTCATGATATGTATGTATGTGGGTGATATCCCTGAATAGATACATCAAGTTAGAAAATAAAAGAAGGGACTCTTTCCCTACCACTTTTTAACACATAACAAAAAGACCGCAGTAGTAAAAACTACATGCAATTATGAAGAAAAAAAATTAAACAAGGGAACCAAAGTTCCACCTGAGAGATCTGAAAATAGAGCTGATGAGTGAGGAAAGGACAGATTGTATAGTAGTTTATGTTAAGAAATCTGGCTCATTATATAGTGAAAGTTAATACCAATCCTACACTATGTTCAAATGTTAAAGACCTAAGTATGAAATAGAAAAATATGAAACTAATAAATATGAGAGGATATTTTTTCAACTTAAGTGGATGAGGACTTCTTAAATAAGACACCAGACCATTAGGTGAAAATTGATAGATTTAACAACATTAAAGCATTAAAGACTTCTATTTTTTTAATGATATAACTGAGAAATTCAATAGAGTGATATCAAATAAGGAGAAGTAATGAATGTCTAGCATGTAAAGAATCTGGGATGCAAAGAACTTCTGCAAATATAGACAACTAACCAGAAATCACATGAAGGTATAGACAAGAACTTCATAGAAAGCAAAACCTGAATGACTAATAAATATACGAAGATATGCTCATGCATATTAATAATTAGAAAAAAACCAAAGCAGCCATTCAATTGGTGATGGTGGGAGGGGTCCTAAATCAGGATGAATAGGAAACAAAAAGAAGACTAAATGAATGGATACCATGTTCATGCATTGAAAGACTGTATATTGTATAGACATAAATTCTCCCCAAATCAATCTATAGAATCAATGCAATTACAAGTAAAGAATCAATGGGTTGGTTTTGGTGGTTGTAATTCTATCTATCCATCCATCCTTCTACCACAAGCTAATTCTAAAATGTGTCTATGGAAGAGCAAAAGACCAAGAATAGTGAAAGAAAAGTAAAAGCAAGGTAGGAGAACCTGTTTTACCAGATATCAAAAACTAACTATATTTAAGTTATAAATAAAGTATTAAGTTTATCAAGCTGTAGTTTAAGATGGTGTGGATTGGGGATAGACAAAAAGAACAGGATCAGTATAAAGGATCAGAATCAAAGGTATATGGAAGCTTGATTTATTACAGACATGAACTAAAAGTCAGTAAAAAAAAAAAAAAAAAAAGAATGAATCTTTCCACAAAAGGGGCTGAGGCAAAATGGGAAAAAAATATAACATTAACTCTGTACTGATGCCATACACAAAAGATTCTGTGTATTTAAGAACTAAATATAAAAGACCAAGCAATAAAATTTTCAGAAGATAGAATATCTTTAGTACTCTAGGGCAAAAAATGATTTCTTAAACATAAAAAACCCAAGTCATAAAGGAAAATACTGATATGTTAGATTATTTTAAAATAATCTGTTCTGTTCATTGAAAGATATCATAGGAAGAAAGTGAAAATTCAAGCCACATACTCGGAGATAATATGTATATTTTTAAATGTTAGCATAAAAATATACAAAGCACGTATGCAAATCAATCAGAAAGACAAACAATATATAAGAAAAATGGCAGCACTTACCAAAAGAGGCAACAAAAAATAACCTAAAAATTTGGAGGATGTAATTGGGAAAACAGTTTGGCATTAAGTAGTAGGATTTAAGTATGTGCAGACACTGTAAGCTAAGAATTCAACTCCTGGTTTTATATATACTTATAAATATATAAAGATACATAAAGATTTAAGTATATTTAAAACCAGGAGTTGAATTCTTGGCTTAGCTAGATAGACAGACATGTACATATACATATATATATATATATATATATATATATATACATACACATATATATGTCTTAAAAAACATTCCACAAGATATTCATTTAACATTCTTTGTAGTGGCAAAATGTAATCCAAGAGTAAAATGGGTTAAATAAATAAATTGTGGTATATTCATACCGTGGGACACTATGTAGCATCAAAAATGAATAAACTACAACTGCATGCAACACCATGAATATGGAATATAATGTTCAGTGAAAAAGCCAGTTACAGAAGAAGCCAAGCACGATTTCATTCATATAACTCCAAATGCATGAAAAACTGAACAATATAGGTTTAGGGATAGAAACATATATGATAAAAGTATGATGAAAAAACAAGAGAATTGTAACAAAAAATCCTGGGTAATACATATTTACCTCTTAGGAAGCACAGATAGGGATGACAATGGGACATACATCCAAGGAGCCTCAAAAGCATGGTCCTCTTACTTAACTTGAGTGGTAGTGAGACAGGCTGGTACCTGGTATCCTTTGCTGCAGTGCTGCGATGTTTGCACCTGGACAAACCTCTCCTTAGAAGGGGACAAGAGCCCCATGTTGGGCACCACAAAGTATGTTACCGACCTGGGTTCTTGGCCTTCCCCAATCGATAGAAACTGACTAGAGGCCAGACAAGAAATTCAGGCAAGGCTTTATGGGGGCCCCTACTGCAGCAGGGGTAGCAAGAACCAAGAACAAACAACAGGTTCCCTTGCTCACTCGCTCGCTGCGGGGGGCAAGCTTGCTCCTTATAAGGGGTGAAGGTAGAGGTGTGTCTAGGGGTCAGGCCGGAGGGGTGCCTTAGGTGTTTTGCCCACCCCTCTGGTGGCGATGAGTGCGGGGGGCATGCTCAGTAGGCTGCTTTAGCTCCCAACACCCTGTTTTTGCTCTGGGCTTTTCAAAAATGGCAGCAGGGGTTTTTTTTTGATCTTTTTGTATCTTTTGTCCAGATTTTGCCCCAATTGTGCAGGCACACGGTTATTTTTAGTCCCATATAGTTTCTTTGTACTTTGTTGCTTGAGGAGAGGTTTGTCCAGGTGCTAGCACTGCAGCACTGCAGCAAAGGGCCCCAGGTCCCAGCCTGTCTCAGTAGGTATGCAAGAAATTGCTGTGTTGTCATTCTCTACAACATATGCATACTTTATAAATAGTTTTGGTTTTGTGCGGTAGGTAACAAAATAAAATATAAAAGAGAATGCCATCTGAAGGTCCTCTTACTGTCCTCGGGGTGATAACTTGCCCTTTTAAAATCTGTTTCCTCAGTTTGAAGAACAAGTTTTAACAAAAACTACCTTACAAGGCTGTGTGAAAATAGAGCAGATCTTAGAATAGTATGTGGTATATAGTAGGTGCTTAATGATTGTTAATTATCATTATTATTATCATTAATATCATCATATCTACTGTTACCAGTGCAACTATCAACGTGGCCAAAACAATCTATGGCCTCTCTGCTTAATGTTTTAATCCTTTCTACAACCAAAAAAAAGAACTCAGTTGATGAATTATGCCCTTATTCAACTACCTTTTTAACCTTATATATCCTCTTATTCTCACTACAAACCCTCTTTCTAAAACTTCCATAATTGCTGCCTCTATTCAACATGCCTTATATGCTTTCACCTAATTTAGGTCATCATTTTTAATTTAAGGATATTATCTAATATGAGAGAAATGTACAATGCTCCACATTCATTCCATTTTTATATCCATTCCTCCCAAAGAAAGGCCCCTCATCTCTGAATTTGATTTCAATATTCATGTACCATGAATGTGAGCATCTCGAAGATGAGGGTCACATCTCATCACTGTTCTATCCCCAACCTCCTGCTCTACGTGACAAGCACATTTATATGTGTTCAAAAATGTTTGAAGAATGAATGACGTATTTTAAAACGAATGAACTAAGGAGTAAACACACACGGAGGATTACTTGTTTAAGTTAAAGGAGAAGGCAGATACGTTTGCCTCTCTCATTTTGTTCTAAGACAACAGTGCCATTAAAGTGATAAAAATCAACACAAAAGGGACTAAAACTTTCGAAGGCATCAGGGGTTCAGCAGTCAAAAGATTTCACCAAAATCCTACGAGGTGGAAAGTAGCTGAGAAACGTGCTATGAATGAAACAGAATGGAAGAATCCACAGCCAGAGAATGAGAGCCCTGAACACGCTCTGGGCTAGAAATCAGCAGGGACGGATGGTAGGAAAAAGGATGCTGAACGCAGAAGGTAAGTGAAAGTCTGACCAAGGAGAACTCCACCTCCGGCCAAGGCAGAGAAGGCAGAGAGAGCTTCCAGCAGCTTAACCTTTACAGTCAGGTCAAAAAAAAAAAAAAATCTAAAAGAGTTCTTTCTGCCCATTTGAATAAGTGCTGCAGAGACTACTGGTGTTGAAGCAGGCACTTACCCACTCTCCCATTTATGAGTTCTTGACCTAAAAGGAAGCTTTCTTTTCAATTCATCCTTGAACAGAGACTGTCGGTTTACAAGACCCGTCCCTGTACAGAGAGTTTACAATAAGACTCTCTCTCTAGGAGAGACCAATGTGGAGGAAAAAAAAAAAAAGTTTCCACAAATGTAAATATGATTACCAGGAGAAAAACTGGAAGATAAAATCAAGGAACTTACCCAGAGCAGAGAGAAAACAAAAGATCTACAGAAAAGGGTTGGGGGTGGGAGAAGGGGAGCTCTACATCTACGTGCCTGAAGTTCTAGAGGGTGAAGACAAAAAAATCATGTGTTTTCACAGGAGAAGGAGTCACCAAATTTTCCAGCCCAAGAACTAACAAGAGAAAAAAAAAAATCTAGACATACTTTCATGGCATTTTATACTCCCTAGCATAAAAAGAATATCCTAAATGTTTCTGAAGTGACAAAAATAATAAAAGTTCACTGAAAAAAAATGCACGACAGTCATTCTGCCATTGTCATCATTAAATTCTAGGAAATAAATTTAGAGCAACGTTTTCAAAGTTTAAGGGAAATTTTTTGGTACATAGATTATCTATTTTCAAATGTGAGGTTAAATAAACATATTTTCAGATAGTCATAAATTCAGAACATGCATCTCACTTCCACCTCTCAGAGGAAATCACTTGAGGCTGCCTCACCAAAACAAGAATGGAAATCAAGAAAGAGAAAGGTGTAAGAAATAACAACAACAGAAAAGCAGAGCACAGTGAAAGGGACATCTTAAGGTATCAGCTATGCAGCAAGCCTGGAAAGCAACTGGTCTCAGGACGAGAAGACATAGGGCCACCAGTAGAAAATCTCAAAGAAGAAAAATGAGGTAGATTCCAATCCATATAAAAATTAGTCAAACGAGATTAGTGCTATCATGAAAGGTTGTTTACCATTACCAAAGGGAGGGAAGAAGGAGAGGGAGGAACAGAAACATCAGAAAATATAGAAAACTCTACAAGAAACCTATTTTTACATATAGAAAGCAAACCAAAATGTGCCATGATTTTGAGCAGTTAGTGGAGTATGAGATCACAACAGAACTCATTTGACTTGATGCTAGGTTGATTCTAGAGGTATGAGGGGTAGGTAACTGGGCCCATGAAGAAGGAAAAGTAATTTTACTCATCATCTTTAGAATCTACTTAGATTCTTAAAGCATGAAGGAATTGATTATGGTTTCAGAACAGAATGTAAATGCTATCTACCTGGATAATATACAAGGAAACAAAGCCAACAGGTTGGTAGGTGGAGTTGGAAAGAAGTGTAGAGGAGATGGGGGGTGTTAACATCTTCCCTGGACATCATGAGGAATAAAGAGACCTCCTTATCTAAAAACTAGGGGACAGGGCTTCCCTGGTGGCGCAGTGGTTGAGAGTCCGCCTGCCGATGCAGGGGACGCGGGTTCGTGCCCCGTTCCGGGAAGATCCCACATGCCGCGGAGTGGCGGGGTACCGTGAGCCATGGCCGCTGAGCCTGCGCGTCCAGAGCCTGTGCTCCGCAACGGGAGAGGCCACAACAGTGCGAGGCCCGCGTACCGCAAAAAAAAACTAGGGGACAAAAGGAGAAATTAAAAGGCATTATCAAAATTATACAGATACCCAATTGAAGAACTTTTCTAAAATATATATTTTAAATTTAAAAGGGGAGGAAATTGTAGAAATGAGATAAACAACCATATTTCAAAATGAGAAGTAGAAGTAATGCCTAAGGTTGGTAAATCAATTAGTATTTAAGCATATTATTTAAGGTTAGAGTATTAGAAGAATACTAATAGAAGAACCAAAATCAGAAATGCTTTACATGGTTAAAGTGTTTGTGTCTGAGCAATGGGATGGGGACAGTGAGAAAGAGCCTGGTGCTTTTCTTGAGGAGCCCTTTGGTATTACTGGATTTTACCCACTGGTAATTTAAGAGTGCATTTTTAAAAATAAAAAAAATCCACTAGATTCAAAGACTGGGATCAATCCCATTGAAATATTATCATAAAATATAAAGGAAATTTCACATTCAACCTCTACTAAATGCTTTACAACTAATATTATTTAAAATGTCACTAAAAAAAATCTCTTCTCTTTTCCTCATATGTATATTTCAGAATTACTGTCTATGCATTGCTATCTGAATCTCATTGGTTCCAATATATTTTAAATACTTGTGTGCATTTTTTGCTGACTTTAAATAATACATATAAAAGGTATACATTTTGTGGGAAAATCTGGCAATTCTGAAAAAAATATGTAGAACAAACAATCATAATCCACTCTTCAGAAGTCACCGCTTGTGCTCCTTTGGCAATCATCTTCATTGTTTACTAAAACCATAGCACAACTAATATTTTGCATTCTACTTACAAAAATTAATATTAAAAATTCCATGTTATTAAAAGGACTATTCAAATATAATTTTGAAAATATATGTTTAGGGATTATAAAAATAATAACAAATGTAGGAAAGTCAGAAAAGAGAGAAAAGGATAGAAGAGAAAAATAACAATCCTTCACAATTCTATATCTATTCAGTTTTAACATTTTCATGTATCTACTCCCATCTTTGCATATACAGTGTGTTTTAATGGTTGATCTATGTAAGTTTTTGTTTCTTGCTTTTTTTACTGAATATTGTAACAAAAAGTATTCCCCCACACATAAACCTCTTCATAAATATCTTTTACATGCTTTATCAACTTTTAATTAATTACTGTCCTAATATCAAATACTTAGTGTTCTTCCAATTTAAAAAATTTTTCAAATTATAGATAATGATGCAAAGAATACATCTGTGCATAAAAATCTTTGCCTCTTTTGGAGTGTTTTCATAGCTTAAATTTCCAGAGGTATAAAACGAATACTGGCTCTAAGAGAAATAAAATAAACTGTATAAAGATCATTCTGAGTACACCTGGAAAAGCATGTAATTTAGATAAAGGCAGGGTAATTCTTTGACTTGTGTAAAATGGTACTAGGTAACTTAAAAACAAAAAAACAAAAGATAGGTGTGAGTTCTTTCAAGTGCTTTGAGAATCGGTAAGAAAATATGATCCCTTTTGGGTTGAATATACACACAGCAAACTTAGAAACAACAATCTCCTTTCTCCCCAAAGTGAGCAATGATTTATACCAGGGAAACAAACAATACTGCTGGTTTCATTCTTTTTATGGCCAATGTATCTCTGCGGAAGCAGTAGAGCAGGTAAAGATTCTGAGTCAATGATGAAGTACCAGTGCTTATCTACAAGTAGTTTAAAGGGTTGCTTTAACCAATCATGCTTCGTCTTTGCTCCTAATGATTCTTAGAGGGCATAAAGTTAAGGTAACGGTGTGTATATCTGATTAAATGGAAACTGAATCACCAGATGTATTACAGAATCATTTTTTTTTCAAGAGATATTAAAGAACTGAGGTTTATATGCAGATCTGCGAAAGAAGAGATCCAAAGACTTCCAAAGATTTCTTAGTGTTTTAAGTTCTAAAGGAAAAACACTAACTAACCTTATATTAATTAGCTTACAACCCTTAAAACACCACAGGATGCTCGGAGTGTGACGCTTCCTTTTGTTTCAGGGATTTCTGCTAATTACTTGGGTGTTCAATGTTAGGGGTCTCTTTTAGTATTTCCACCTTGGTACAATGCTTGGAACTTCTTAAATTCCCATTAAGTGATTCAAGGTGTTTGGAGAGTAGTGATAACTCAAAATGGTGGAAGGAGTAAAAAAATAGGACATTATTCTACATTGGGAATAAGTTACAAACAAAGAGGGTGCTTAAGGGCCCAGAGTCTGTAGAGCAGGCCACTTAGGGAATCTGAAAATAGATCCACAAGGTGAGAAAATGGATTTGATGAGGAGAAATTGCCCAGAGATAAAGATGGAGAAGTTGACCAGAGACAGATCACAAACAGCTTTGTATACCAGGTTAAAGTCGTAAAAAACAGCATTGAAGGCATTTAAACACAGGGTGTCATGATGATAAAGAACAAGCTAGCTGAAGAATAAGGAAAAAAATGGGGGGAAAGAGGTGGTTTTAGTTAGATGATGATGGCCAAAGTTAAGAAAGTAGAACTAGGATGGTGTTATGGGCCAAATTGTGTTCCCCAAAACACAGATGTTGAAGCCCTAACCCCTCGTACCTCAGCATGTGACAGCATTTAGAGACAGGGCATGTAAAGAGGTGATTAGGTTAAATGAGGCTATTAGTGTGGGTCCTAATTCAATCTGACTGGTGTTCTTCTAAGAAGAGGAAATACGGACACACAGAGAGACACCAGGGATGTGTGTGCACAGAGAAAAGATTATATGAAGACAGGAAGGAGGCAGCCATTTGCAAGCCAAAGGGATAGGCCTCTACTCTGACACACCTTGAGAGTGGGCTTCAAGCCTCCAGAGCTATGAGAAAATAAATCTGTTTTTAAGCCACTCAGTCTGTGGTATTTTGTTGTCAGTCCTAGCAAACTAATACTGATGGCTATAAGTGAGTGGACCTGATAGATACTTAGAAGTCATGAATCACAAAACTCAGTGACTGGATATGAGTTTTAACAGAGAGAGGGGAGTCCAGGTGACTGCAGAGAATGGAGCCATTTTCCTCTCCAAGAGGAGAGGCAGGATGGACTAAAACTTAACAAATTCAGTTGTGGACATGTTGAGTTTTTGTAATTATGACGCACCTAAGTAGAAAATCTAATTATAAATTAGATAATTTGATAAATACATGGATCTGGAGCTCAGAATGGAGAGTTTGGCTGGAGAAATGGGCCCAGGTCCATCAACTTACAGATTAATGAAGTCGCTGCTGGGGAGCAACAGAATGATTGCTTAAACTTGGTGACCTATGGATAAAAGCATATGGAAAGGAGACAGTGACAGAGAAGTCCATCTTCCCCTTGTAAAGGTCACTAAGGGTTTGGCTCTTAGCTACTGAGGCAGCCACTTGAATGTCCACTCAGAAGATGTTTCTCTTTGTGAGTTCCCTTTAGTAGGAGCCTACTTTGGTCCAGGCTTTGGGCAGTAGCATGTCAAGCCCCAGAGAACAAATCATGATTGACACTTGGAAATCAGTTTCTTTTGCCAGGGAATGTTTAGCAGGCATTTGGCCTATCCATCTCCAATGGAGATGTATCTGAAAAGATTTTCTTCTTGATTAAAAGAGGAAAAAAATGTGTGATGAAACATTCACCTCCTTCTTGAACTTAAGGACTGGTGAGACGATGTCATGCTTGGTACTGTGGCAGCCACACTGTGAGAATGAGGGAAGGTTAAGAGAACTGAAGAGAAGCCTCCCCAGAGGTCTGGACTTGTGGAGATGCTGAACCAATCCTGGAGTCACCTACCTCGTCACTTGTCACGGGAGAAAAACAACCCCACACTGTTTATTCCACTTTGGTCAATAATCCTATTTTGAGAAGCTGAAAGCATTCCAGTAGGTACCAGGATTTTCCTCAAATAGCTCACCTACTAAATGATAGGGAAGGTACTCTTCCCCCAGTTTTATTGACACGTAGTTGACATGTAACATTGTATAAGTTTAAGGTATACAATGTGATGACTTAATACACGTTAGTTAACACCTCCGTCACCTCATATGATTACCTTTTTTTTGGTGATAACATTTAAGATCTCTCTTAGCAACATCCAAGTATACAATACAGTGTCGTTAACTAAAGTCACCACATTGTACGTTAGATTCCCAGAACTTATTCATCTTATAACAAAGTGGCTACCCTTTGACCAACATTTCCCCATTGCCCCCAGCTCCAGCCCCCGGCAACTGCCAATCTCTTCTCTTTGTCTATGAGCCCAACTTTTTTTTTTTTTTTTTCGTTTTTGGCTGCACCACACTGCTTGTGGGATATTAGTTCCCCGACCAGGGATTGAACCCAGACCCTCGAAGGTGAGAGCATGAGTCCTAACCATTCGACCACCAGGGAACTCCTGAGCTCAACTTTTTAAGATTCCACATGTTAGTGAGATCATACAGTATTTGTCATCCTGTGTCTGGCTTATTTCATTTAGCAATGTATCCTCCAGGTTCATCCATGTTGTCACAAAAGGCAGGATTTCCTTCTTTTTTATAGCTGAATAACATTACTTTGGTTGTTTCCATGTGTTGGCTATTGTTAAGAATGCTGCTCTAAACATGAGGGTGCAGATATCTTTCCAAGATAGTGATTTCGTTTTATGGAAGGTATTTTGAAAGTGTCCACCAAGATGTCAGCTCGTTCAGCCTACTACAGCTACGAGCCTCCAGCTTTTAGTCTGGGTGTTCCTTTCTCCTCTTTCAGTTTCTTTTTCTCTGGTTTTTAGTCTGGGGGTTCCTTTCTCCTCTTTCAGTTTCTATGCAGAAAATAATAATAATTTCAAGATAGCACTGACCACCCTCTCTGTGCAAAAATAATAAAATGGAATGAAGTAATTGGTAGGATGTAAGATAGAAAACATCAAGAATTAGTACTTTACAGCACCTTATACAATATCCAAGTTTTAAAATGGGTTTTTGCAACAGTCATCAATTAGCCAAGGTACAGTATAATTTCAAGTCTGTATTCATTTAATAATCAGACAGTAGGTGCTCAACAAAGACTTTCTATTAATTGAATTTGACATGAGAATGACTGAAAAATTATCAGCAAAATCATTTTCAGTTTCCTTGCTATAGAAGAAAAACCTCACAGATTGTCACTGCATTTCTTCATAAAAGGAAAGTTTTTAAAACTCAACTATTTTTACCACTTTACTTTTCAATTTTATGACATAAAACCCTACAAAGTGAATTTGCTTCTGTGGTCTAAGGCAGGAATAGAGATAAGAAATGTGTCTCCGGTTTCCCAGGGGAATTCCAAGAAACCTTTTAAAAAAAGGGGGGGTGGTGCAGTGGTTAAGAATCTGCCTGCCAATGCAGGGAACACGGGTTTGAGCCCTGGTCTGGGAAGATCCCACATGCCGCAGAGCAGCTAAACCGGTGCGCCACAACTACTGAGCCTGCGCTCTGGAGCTCACGAGCTACAACTGCTGAGCCCGCGTGCCACAGCTACTGAAGCCCGTGTGCCTAGAGCCCACGCTCTGTGACAAGAGAAGCCACTGCAATGAGAAGTCTGTGCACCGCAACGAAGAGTATCCCACACTTGCCGCAACTAGAGAAAGCCTGCACAGCAACGAAGACCCAATGCAGCCAGAAAAATAAATTTAAAAGAGGGTTAACATAAATTACGAAAAAAAAAAGGATAATGCCAATTCTCTTTAAGCACTACAATACATAGAAAAATGAAGAAAACCTCTCAATTCTTTCTATGAATTGAACAAAATTCTGAAATTAATCTTGAGGATATGTACACTACTCAAAACACACACACACGCACACACAAATTCCAAAGACCAATTTCACTTATGATTATCAACGTAAAAGTCCTAAAGAAAATATTTGCAAACAGAATCCATCAATACTTCTTCAAAAAGAAGAGTAGTGCATCACGATCAAATATGGCATATTCTAAGATCATTCAGTCTGAGAAAATGTATTAATACTAAGTCAGATCATGTCACTTCCCTGCTCCAAAACCTCCAAAAACTTTCCATTTCACACAGAGTAAAAACCACAAATTCTTACATGACCTAAAGAGTTTATATAACCTGGCAATCTATATAAATAACTGTTGCGGGACTTCCCTGGTAGCGCAGTGGTTAAGAATCCGCCTGCCAATGCAGGGGACACGGGTTCGAGCCCTGGTCCGGGAAGATCCCACATGCCGCGGAGCAACTAAGCCCGTGCACCGCAACTACTGAGCCTGTGCTCTAGAGCCCGTGCTCCGCAACAAGAGAAGCCACCGCAATGAGAAGCCCACGCACCATAACGAAGAGCAGCCCCCACTCGCCGCACCTAGAGAAAGCCCAGCGCAGCAACAAAGACTCAATGCAGCCAAAAATAAATAAATAAAAAATTTTTTAAAAGTACTTGCGTCAACATCTTTAATAATAATAATAACTGTTGCCCCTGTCTCTTACTCTCTCCACTCAGTCACACAGCTCCAGCCACACTGGACACTCTGCTACTCCTCAAACAACCCAGGGATGTTCCTGCCTTAACAGCCTTGCACTGGTACACCCTTTGTCTGGAACACTTTACACAAGTATCTGTGGGGTTAAATCCCTCACCGCCTTCAATTTTTTGCTTAAATGTCACCTTCACCATAAGGCTTACGCTGTCCCCTCTGCTTAAATTTGCAACTGTTCTACCTCCACCCCTGATGCTTCTGATTTTATAGGCTGCTCTGTTTTCCTTATTCTGTAGCATTTCAATCAGTATTGAAAATACTGATTCAATGTATTTATACATCGTGATTTTTATTTATTGTCTCTCTCTCTCCTGCCACAATACAAACTCTAAAAGAGCCAGGACTCTGTTTTGTTCACCACTGTATTCCACATGCCTACAATAGTACCTGACACATAGTTAGCATTCAATTGTTTTTTTAATAAATGACGGAATAATTATTTAGTATATCTGAAGAAAAGTCACATGGTATTCTTTATCGAAACTAAAAAATCATTTGACAAATAAATATACATTCTTGCTAAATACCCAGCAAAATAGAAATTAATGGCTAAATCCTTGAGATTTACCTCAAGAATATTCTTAGTGGGAAAACGCTGGATGCACTCCACTACCATCAGGTAAAAGGGTGCTCACTATTACCACTAATACTTAACACTGTATGGGATGTATTAGCTGATTCAGTTAGAAATAGAAAGAAATTATCAATACAAAAGGAATAGGCAGAATAAACTATCACCACCTGAAGATGAGAGAATTATACACCTAGAGGAAAAAATCAAATAAAAAACTACCAAAATGAACATAAGATTTAGTGAGGTATCAGAACATAAAATTAGTACATAGAAAGCAATAATCTGCATATGTACAAACAATGACCAGTTATCATACCTATAATGGAACAGAAGGTCAAATTTACAACAGAAACAATAACACAAAATAATAGGTAAAGTACTTAGGGATTATTTTTCAAATAAATGCGCAAAACTGTATTAGGAAAACCTAAACATGATTAGAAATGGCAATTGAAAAAAAATACCTGTTATCAAAATGTCAATTCTCCCTAAACTAATTTATACATTTAAAATTATACCAAGAAAATCTCAGCATATTTTTTTTTCTGGAAATAAGCTGATTCTACAGTTAATATGGAAAAAACAAGTAAGTACAAGAGGAAAGCTCTATAACTTTAGAGCAGTGAGAGAAGACTAGATTGTTCAGATTTTAAAACATACTATGAAACCTCAGTGATCAAAATAATAAGTATTGGGCACATGATTCAGCCAACCAAAGGAGCAAAACAGAAGTCCAGTGAATTCAGAAAAAGAAATACAAATGGCTCTCAAATATGTTAAACAATATTCAATCTCACTTATAAAAAATTTCAATTAAAACTATACCAGCTTTATAACAGAGTGAATCAGCAGAAACTAACACACAATTGTGAAGCAATTACACTCCAATAAAGATGTTAAAATTTTTTAATTTAATTTAATTTAAAAATTTTTAAAAACTACACCAAGATACCATTTACACCTCACAAATCTGTTAAGTTCCAGCGGGTTTCATAACACATTGTATTGGTAAGCATAAAAAAAATACACTCACACATGCTGCTGGTGTCAATTAGAGGGCAGCTTAATAACAGTCAACATTACAAATACATGTATCTTTGATTCAGTAATTTTACTACTCAGAATTTACCCTAAAGAGGTGCTAATGCTTCTGAAATGATGCCTTTCAGGACTGTTGTAATAAGATTAAAAACAAGCTAATGTCTATTAATAAGAAAGTAGTTAAATAAATTATGGTGCATCCATTCAGTGGAATGCAGTGCAGCTGTAAGAATGATACTGAGGTCTTTATTACTGATCGGGGCAGACTGGGTTACCATTCACCAGTTAGTCACAACTCCCCTACTGTGATGTTTCTCCCTGCAGGAGGATTATATATCCCCATCCCTGTTGAACTTGGGAAAAGGTATGACTTGCTTTGTCCAATGAAATGTGGGCATATATGTCATGGGTCACTTTCAGACAGAAGATTTAAGAGCCAAGATGTGATTTTCCATGCCCTTTTTCCTCTCTGTCGTGAACCTGGCAATGTTCCATATAGATGTTGCTCAATCAGCCTGAATTCTCAAGAGATAATGACCTGGACAAGGGCTACAGATGACTCACAATAGACATGTATTGTATGAGTGAGATACCAATCTATGTGATTTTAAGGCACAGAGATTTTAGGATCAACATAGTAACCTATCCTGGCCAATGCACTCATGTAGAAAACTCTCCAATATATGTTGTCAGGTGAAAAAAGCAAGGTACAGAAAAGTGTGACCAAGTATGCCACACTTTGCTTAAAAATAGAGGAGAATGTTCATAGCAGGACTATTCACAATAGCCAAGACATGGAAACAACCTAAACATCCATTGACAGATGAGTGGATAAAGAAGATGTGGTATGTATATACAATGGAATATTCCTCAGCCATAAAAAAAGGACGAAATAATGCCATTTGCAGCAACATGGATGCAACTAGAGATTATTGTACTCAGTGAAGTAAGTCAAAAAGAGAAAGACAAACACCATATGATATCACTTACATGTGGAATCTAAAGTATGACACAAATGAACCTATCAATGAAACAGAATCAGGGACATACAGAACAGACTGGTGGCTGCCAAGGGAGAGGGGGTTGGGGGAGGGATGGAGTGGGAGGTTGGGGTCAGCAGATGTAAGCTTTTATATATAGAATGACTAAACAAGGTCCTCCTCTACAGCACAGAGAACTATATTCAATATCCCATGATAAACCATAATGGAAAAGGATATTTAAAAGAATGTATATATGTAAAACTGAATCACTTTTCTGTACAGCAGAGATTAACACAACATTGTAAATCAACTATACGTCAGTAAACAAATATTAAAACTGAAAAAATAGAGGGGAAAAATGACATATAAACATATGTGTGTACTAGCTCATACAAGCATAAAATTTCTCTGGATGATTTTTATCTCTTAGGGCCAATGGATCTGGACAAATGGAAAAGACAGTTGAGACGTTTGACAGGATACTTCATTTTATACTTGCTGACACTTGATTCCGTAAGTATTATTGATTCAAAAACTTAAATACATTCTTACGGAATAAAATCTTAAGAAAACAAGTAGGAGGGAGAACGATGACCAAATTATCAAATGCCTTAGCAGCTTATTCCCACGGTTTAGGTTTCGTCCTTGGAAGATGTGGAGTCAGAAGAGCTTTCAGCAGGGAGAACACAGGACCAGACTCGTGCGCCCACCACGCAAGCAATGTGGAAGATGAATTAGAAGGGGGAAAACTGAAAAATGAGATATGATGAGAATAATATTTCCTTCAGGTTCATCTCAGTGTCCTACTCAACAACATGCACAGTAAATGTCCTAGGGTGACACCCAATAGCCACTAACTGTCTGCAACATCATTCAACTTTTCCCTGGCAACACCTAAGCTTGAAGAATAAAACAGTGTAGGAGTCAACACACCTTCAGCTGCTCTAGCATATTGGAACAATATTTTATCGAAATATGTCAACATTTATACTAGAATTACATGAAAATCAAGATTTATCTTATATGTTATTCAAAATGCATTTGACTCTGGCTTCTGTGAGTACCAGACATGGTGTTTTGATTTTTCAATTTTGCTATAAATACTTAAGTTGCCAGGTTCCATCATCTCTCATTACCACCTAAAATAAAAGAGTTTACTGGAACCTTACAGTTTCCCCAATAAAGGAGTCTTGCTTCTCAGGCGAGATGGAAATGATCACACACACACACAAAAACACACACACACACACACAAAACAAGCCAACCACCTACCAACTAGATTCTGCCTTCAGGGGGAGTAGTTTTTCTTTTTTTTGTCTTATTCTACTGAATAACAAATGCTGAAAAGAATTACCAAATAGGGTTTCACAACAGGTGAAACTTCTTAGGACTCTTGCTTGAAGGTTTCTAAATGGAAACTATTAATAAAAATGCAGAGAAATCACGACTTCCCAAATTGAAAGCCAGATGAAGATACTTAAGGAAATGACATACCAAAAGTCTTTCAGAGGATTCATAAAATACCTGTTTTAAGAATCAAAGGATTATCCAATCGGGAAGAAAAATTATACCACCTTTAATTAGAAATAGGACCTAATCTCAACTGTACTCATCTTTTTTCAGTGTAACAAGACTACTTTAGATGAATAATATGCATAAGTAATTAATAAAAATATAAACTGAATATATTAAGGGATAGTTACGATGGAGGAGCTAAAACTTAAAAGAGATTTTTTACTTGGAAATAGCCCTTGATGATGCAAACACAAGTCCCTCTCATTCTGTATATTTATCCAACTATTCATGATCAGGACACCAACAGAAATTGTCACATAAGATTTTTTTTCAGAATGCTTTCTTTTTTAATGCTGTTAGAATATTTATTTACACAACTCACTATTGAAAATAATGAAGAGTTTGAAGAGCCCAAGAACTCCAGAATGAAAATCATCAAGATCTTTTATTGATAATATGAGACCACAATGCCTAAGCAGCTAACATTGTTATCCTAAATATTTGTGGATTTGTTAATATTAGAATACAGTTTTCAAAACTTAGGACGCAAATATTCAGATTGGTTAGGGAAAAGGACACAAGGAATTTTAATCTTTTTATTTTCAAAAATATTGGCGTAAGAAGTGACTTTACCAGTCGTCCTGGATGAAAACCTTATTACTAAAGAAGGAAAGTTTAATCTTATCAGTAAATAGATTTTTATCAATGAAATGTGTTCTGAAATCGGTGCATGTTGAAAGCATTTCAAGGTCAAAAAAAAAAACATAAAAAGGAAAATGGCCGACATTTTCATTTTGAGAAAAAGATATAAAAGTTTTAAGATTCTAGAACATAAACATATTCCTTCATATTTAATTTCCACTTATGTAGTATAAGAAAAGATATTTAATAGGAGTAAATAGCAGTGCCAAATTTTAATCATGACTCTGCATATTGCCTTAATACCTATAATTAATGTTCATTTCACTCTGAAAAAACAAAGGTCTTCTAGAAACCCAGCTGTTCTAAGAAGTGCTCCAGAACTCCATTAGTCTTTAACACCGACAACATTATATTCAGGACAAATGTTTGATCCTTTAATACACTTCTTACCCATCTCCATGTATCTCTACAGTAATAGGCAGCAGGCACTGCCCACTTGATATTTATGTAGATTACTGAGGATGGATTCATAGACTGAATTTCCATTTATAAACTATTAGTAATAACCTATCATCATGTGAAGAAACTACTGACACAGACGCAAAGAAAAAAAATGTACGAACATCCTAGAATATAAACTAGAATTTATTACGAAGTAGTGACGTTTGCACCAAATGATCTGTATTCTTCTTGGGTATACTCCTTATGACTGATGTTCCTGGATCAACAAGATTCAGTCAAGCCGCAGTCGACTGTGGTCGACTTTTCGCCGTGACTCGAAAAGATTTGGTTTTCCCATATTAAAAAAAAACCCTGTAGGATATAATATGACCTTGCTCTTAATAAGAATTTATCATCAACTTGTACAACAATGTAAATGAACTTAATGGCACAGAACTGTACACTTAAAAATGGTTAAAATGGTAAACTTTATGTTATGTATATGTTCCACAAATTAAAAACAGAATTTAACATCAAAACACTTATTAATAATGCTGTCATACAGCATTTAATTATAAAATAATATAATTCACATTTTTCTACTACACATCCTCACATAAAGTTTTCTTCCTATTGTATTAGCTTCTTTTACTCATAACCCTGAACTACATGTTGATCCATCAGCATTATTTATTCATTGATTCAGAATATGAATATTTTACTGCCATAAATATGAGCAGTAATCTACTGAGATTAACATTTCAGTTATGGGACCACAGCTAGTATATACAATCATATTTTCAGTGCTGTACCAGTGGCTTCATAAAGTCAGCTCAGCCAACATCTACTGAATTCCTATACAGCACAAAGGACTCTCTCAGACATTTTTATTGTCATCTCAATATATGGTTGACTAACTTGTAAGCTTTACACTCATACTATAGATATATTCCTATGTAAGGCTGCTATTAACCCCACACTGTGATCCCAAAGTCACTACGGAAATTTTCTAAGACCAAATCTTGTTATCATATGTATCCTATACTTATCCTTATATCAGACTTCTAATCCTCTTGTCTACCCTCCCCCAAACTGTCTTGCATACAAATTGTCATTCAACAAAGATACATTAGTTTAACAGTATTTCCTCCTGATTTTACTAATTATATATGTCCAGACAGAAAAGAGCTCTTTTCTAGCAATTTAAAAATTAAAGCTATTGTACAGGTACCAGTACATAATGCTGACATTTTTTTTTTGCACTGCTTGTTAAAATATTAATCTACTGTGAATCCAGTGGTAGAGTTCTACATATTGCTGTATCAGGAGTTACCTAAGGATACTGCCATGGAGAGTGTCAGTAGAGGCTGGGAATGGGGCCAGGTGCAGTGTTGGTGACTGTGTGGCACCTACCTCCACCCATACATCTGCCTAGCACACCAAGGGTGACCACGGCAGTGCAGTCATGTGCAATAGCTGTCACTGCCTCAGAGTACCACAGTGCAGGCAGGGCAGGTGTGTGGATGGCAGGGCAAGCAGCACTGGTGGACGCGCTGTTGCCAGAACCAAGCCAGCGTTTCCCCGAGTCTGGGTCATAAGGAAATGGCTTGATAACCAGCTGTGTATCCTGCTTTGACCCAAGGACATCATGCCAGCTGCCCTCCAACTGCATAGACGTGCTGGCTAGGGGAAACCTAATGAGGAAGTCATTGGAAAAGTTTGATGTGATTTATTATATTACTACTATCTAAAAATCAACCAATGATTTGGAAATTGTTGGAATGATTTGTTAAGTTTAAAAGAATTTAAAGTATAACTTGTAACACTTGGGAAACTGCCTTATGATACATGTCAGTTAAGTTAGAAAATAAAATAATTATATTTAAATTTTTTCTTGTGCCTTGATTTATAGATTGATTCATCTGACCATCTGGTTAGTAATATTTTGAATATTAATGTTTTCATTTAACTCTCACCCCCGCCCCCTGCTTCATAAGGATGAGGGCCTATATCTACATTTGTTGACCAGTATATCCCCAAAGGAAAACTTGGTGCTGGCACGTAAGAGGCCTCAAAATATTATCCAATGAATGATTAAATAATTGAATAAGTATATACTTAACGAGCAATTATAATTCCCCAAGCCCCCCTAAAATCAAAGTCAACAATTCCATTTCACACACACACACGTGCACACACACACACAAATTACTGAGAACCTACTAGTGTAAGGCACTCTAGGAATTCTATGGAGGGTATGAAGATGAAGAATTACCCGGTCCCTGCTCTCAAACAAACTTAAAATCTAATGAGAGACAGAGTTTCTTGATACAAATTAAAATCCCAAATATTTATAGCACACTTCTCTGCTGAACTCCCATCTAACGACAGCGGACTCTTCAAAAAATGATGTACCTAACAGCAGGCATGTGGCCACACACCTGTGGTGAGTTAGCCTTGACAATGGATAAAGGGTTTGGCGTTCCAGGATTGTGCCTGTCCTACATGGCCCGGAAGTCCTGCTCCCCTCAGTTGTGGTTCCAATGGGGAAAATATTGCACTTTCCGACTCTCTAAGCCGTGAGAGTTGCTTCATCACCAAATGTCGTGGCTTTGCTTTGTTTTCCCTCCTTTTAAGTTAGAAAACAATGTTATGCATTTTTAATAAATGCAGATGTTTTATTAATTCCACTAAATTCTGTTTGATCCCATTCTTGCAAACATGTTGCTCTTCTTGCCTAATGTGTGGAAATGGATGTGAGCACATGCTGTTCATTTTGAGAAGCAAACAACATGGATGCTTAAAGGATTTAATCAATAACTAGGCTACCAGAGAAGGAAAACAAACAATTTTGTTACCTCGTTAGTGCCTTGTTTATACACATTCATAAGAAAAATAAGGGAAAAAAGACATCAGAACACTTGATTTTAGTAAAATATTTTTGAGCAGTAAAGACTTCTAGAATTCATAGACTATTCCCAACATCTTCAGCTATATGGATTTGACAGGCTTTATATATGTAAAAGCATGACAATCCTTTATAATTATTAGAAGAACACCCTTCTGGAACATCGCACCAGTCACAGATGGAGGATTCTCATCTATCATTTAGATGCCAAAAAATGAAAGGCTTTACTATGAGCAACATCAAATTTATATTCATAACATAAGGTACATCCAGATATTTAATGCCGTACACCCTGCTCCAGTTTCTCCTCGGGTGCTTGTGATCTCACTCCTAAAAATGTTGAAAGTGAAATTTCAAAACAGCCTTACTGTGGAGGGAGTTTCTTCCACTCCAACTCTAGTGCCTAAGCCCTTTTTCTTAAACCCAGCAAGGAGACTTATTCATGCACTATTCGTGTCCCAAGCTAATAATAAGTAAAAATAACACTACCTTGAAACCTTATAAAGCTTCCATAAACGTTATGTCATTTCAGAATGGAAATTAACATCATTTTCTGAACATTCTTACAGTAACCTGCTCCGTCTTTCCTCACCATTCATTTGATAAAAGGTAAAGAAATGTTAATGGGTCTCTTAGGAAAAACCTCTCCGGACAAATCACCACATGGAGCTAAAAGTCTCTCGATGAACAGAACCCAGACTTGTGGGAGCCAGTTGGGTTAATGCAGTAAGTATAACACAGAGTTTCTCTAATATCAACTTCTCCATGTCTTTCCATCACCCCCGTGTTACTAAGCGATGTAATGGTGTTTTGTGCTCAGTTGAGCTTTGCTCTGTGCCTTGTCACTCCCAATAAAAGGATAAAGAAATAAACAATAACACACAAAAGAAGTTGGAAATGCTTTCCAGTGACACATATTATAGATCCAAGCTAATAAAAAGTCTCATTTTCAAAGATCATAGTGCCAACAACAAAATAAATGAATACTAAATCAATGATTTACAATATATGTGTCCTATATACCGAAAAACAACAAAGTAACGGAAGAACTCCATCTCTTATCTCTCACTTCCTTTTGTTATGTTGCATTTTGTGTCTTTGGGCAGTATTTATATTCTGAATTGAAATTTTAATACTGCATAAAACATGGTGGTAGCTACTTTAAAAATCATGATACCAATTTCTCTATAAACCCTAAAAACACAAAAAGGTACGGACCTTTCCCCCAGGTGTGGCCAGACTGCCAAGCACTTTCATCTACAGGTTGAGGAGGGACAGCAAATGGGCAGTGGCTGGAAAACAGGACATAATCTCTGCTCTAACAGGGTGTTTCCCCATCACTGTGCCAAAAACAAAAGGGGAGGAATGGCAAGAAAGTAGGTGAGGGCGATAGAGGAGGACCATGCAATTCCTTTCTCTATGGAAGAGATCATATTTTAAGTACAATACCTTCAAGCAAAAGTAAAATGTCAGTGGAAGACAAGAGGGAATTGCAGTGGGGTTGGAGGTCCTTCACTATCTACATCACCAGCTTTTTCCCCAACACCCAAGAGGTTAAAAAAACTAACTAGAGTGTGAATTAATTGACAAACATATTAAAATAAATCGCAAAATATAAGTATTTTTCTTAGATGGTATAAAATGCTAAGATAAAAATAAAAACAAAGATAGAAAATAGATATTACTATCTGGTCAAGTTACCTACTAATACCATGGCCAAATAATCTGTCCTCTTCTCCAAAATTATTTCATATAGTTATTGTATAAAGAGGGAAAGAAATGTCATGGACTATTAAAACTCAATTTGGGGGCTTCCCTGGTGGCGCAGTGGTTGAGAGTCCGCCTGCCGATGCAGGGGACACGGGTTCGTGCCCCGGTCCGGGAAGATCCCACATGCCCCGGATCGGCTGGGCCCGTGAGCCATGGCCACTGAGCCTGCGCGTCCGGAGCCTGTGCTCCGCAACGGGAGAGGCCACAACAATGAGAGGCCCGCGTACCAAAAAAAAAAAAAAAAAAAAAAAAAAAGGTTTATAATCTAGTGGGATGGGGGTTACTAGTTGAATAATGTCCCCCCAAAGTTCATGTCTACCTGAATCTCACAATGTGATCTTATTTGGAAATGGGGTCTTTGCAGATTTAATAGGTTAAATTAAGATGAAGTCATACTAGATCAAGGTGGGCCCGAATCCATGACTGCTGACCTTCTAAGAAGAGAAAACACACACAGGGAGAATGCCATGAGAATGACAACAGGGGCAGAGATTACAGTGATGCACCTACAAGCCAAGGACACCAAGGATTGCCAGCAACTACCAGAAGCAATGAGGGTAAGGAAGGACTCTCCTATACAGCCTTCAGAGAGCGTCGCCCTGCCAACACCTTGATTTCAGACTTCTGGCCTCCAGAACTGTGAGAGAATAAATTTCTATCGTTCAAAGCATCAAATTTGTGGTACTTTGTTACCGTATCCCCAGAAAACTAATACGGTGGGCCAGATAGATATATACACAAATAAGAATTTCTATAAGAATGGATTCAGTTTAGTTTTTTAATAAACTTTATTGACGTATAGCTGGTTTACAATGTTGTGTTAATTTCTGCGATAGCAGCAAAGTGATTCAGTTATACATATACATATTCTTTTTCATATTCTTTTCCATTATGGTTTGTCACAGGACATTGAATATATTCCCTGTGCTCTACAGTAGGACCTCGTTGTTTATCCACCCTATATATGCTAGTTTTCATGGATTCAGTGTAAACAGCACCCTTTGAAATGCTCATACACACCAGGCCTCCCATATCAAAATGGTTGTCCTCGATGTAAAATCATAAAGCACAAACAATGAAGATGGGGATCTGGGAGGAAATGGGATTTCATTATTTTTTTGGTTGTTTATGGGCCTCTTCCTATACCTTGCGTTGCACTCGTGCATTCAACAAGGCGGTTGATCATTCTGATTACAGGATAAAAGTTTTTTGGGGAGCTTTCCGGCCAGGGTTAAAAAACACATAAAACTAAAGACATGTGAAATGAAATGACCAGTCACAGACCTGATAGGTTTCCCAAACAAGCAAGCTGCCTACAACATGCCTCTTCATTCCCCTTACTTTCCCCTTGATTATCTAGTCCTTTCAAAGTCAAACTGCATACGGAAGTACTTTCATCTTTGACTATGCAGCTGCTTCTGAGGTTCCCTGGCCCTTATACACCTTTCATGCAACCAATTCATCCCCATTCCAAGGGGCGTATCCAGGGAGGTGACAGCCCGACTACAATAATGCTTGGGCCACAACAAGCCCTCGGTAGAGCGATGACTAACTGATTAAATGCTTAGCGTGCCAACGCACAGAAACCATGGAGCCAGGGATTAAGACGCCCTGCAGCACATCACCCAGGAAGTCAGCTTTCAAGTAGAGCTAAATCCGTTTTAAATAAGCTAACATTAACATTTCCTGGGTCTCTTCCATCATCATATCTGTGCCATATTTATACTCCGGATGTATTTGAACTTAAAAAAAAAATTAAAACATCTAAACCCGCTTTAAGACTGCTATATACTGATATAAAAAGGAAACGAAAATAACAGCAAAAGACACCAGGAAATTAGAACTTCTTAGATAAACTTATCCTGGTGGTTTTTTGGTTTCATTAGAATTAGAAACAATAAGCTTTCCAGAAAGAGAGAGGAAAAGGGAGAGAGAGAGGAAAAAAAGCGAGAGAGAGCACTTAAATAACGAGAAAGCAACATGATAGAAAAAAAAAATCAAGTAGTCAAAAATTGTAAGAAAATGAAACTTCAATAATGTTAAAGAATGAAAAGCAGCTCCTCCTGGCATTACATGTGAAAGTGGAGAGAAGCCCCTAGAACTGCATGCGGCCCAGGAGCCTGCTCTAATCTCCTTTCCTTGCCAGCATTTCACTTCCCCTCTGACATCACACAAGTTTCAAAGGCCATCATTCTTTCACTGAGCAATGCCTGCTTTGCCAGAAACAACATGAGGCCAGCTTTTGATTCCATTATTGGCATTTCTGCCAAAGTAAAATTTCCATGGCTTTTTCTCATCAGAGGCTATTCTAGGGCCTGGTTTTCTACAAAACAAGGAAAGCAACTTAAATACACATATGTGTGTATGTATTACCAATGATATCTATATTTCAGTAGAATTACCACTGCTGTAGGAACCAAAATTTAAGTCAATGGTATGCCTCAAAGTCTTGACTGTAAAAATGGCATGACGATATTAAAATAAAAATCAAGACGACATTAGAAATAGAAGAGACTTTGGGTGGGAATTCCCTGGCGGTCCAGTGGTTAGGACTTGGCACTTTCACTGCTGAAGGCCTGGGTTCAACCCCTGGTCAGGTAACTAAGATCCCACAAGACACAAGCCGTGCTACGTGGCCAAAGAAAAAGACTTTGAGGCTGGGTGAGCTCCTGGGCGCTGCCCCGGCCCCATCCTACCCTAGCAGCACAGTTACTCTCCCAGGAACGTGTCTCTCCATACTTGCGTGTGCTGTGCTGCCCAGTGCTTGGAACTCTCTCCCCCCTATACCCTTGTAGCTCTGTTGGTTGCCCCTCAATTGTTCCTATACTAGAGAACTCCTTCCCCCTCGCTAGTCTGTACAAAATCTCAACCACCCAACTTTCCTTAACTCTTCATCCGGTTTTATTTTTATCCGCACTGTATCTCTCCCTCTGATATATTTGCTTGTGAGTTTTCGGTCTACTAGCAAGTGAATACCATGAGAACAGGGACTTTGCCACATACTTGGCACCTAGAAGAGCACCTGGCTCTCACAGGCTCTCCATGAATCTTTCTTTTTTTTAAATTAATTAATTAATTTATTTATGGCTGCATTGGGTCTTTGTTGCTGCACGTGGCCTTTCTCTAGTTGCGGCGAGCAGGCGCTACCCTTCGTTGAGGTGTGCGGGCATCTCATTGTGGTGGCTTCTCTTGTTGCAGAGCACAGGCTCTAGGCGCGTGGGCTTCAGTAGCTGTGGCTCGCGGACTGTAGAACGCAGGCTTAGTAGTTGTGGTGCACGGGCTTAGTTGCTCCGCGGCATGTGGGATCTTCCCAGCCCAGGGCTTGAACCCATGTCCCCTGCATTGGCAGGCGGATTCTTAACCACTATGCCACCAGGGAAGTTCCTCTCGATGAATCTTTCCCGAGGAAGGAATGCCTCTCAGCTCTGCACTGTGTGCTGGGACTACCTTTGCAGTATTTACTCTAGAAGGAAGAGGGACTCAGACACTTGTGCTCCCTGGCTTCCTAGACTCAAATGCTCTGGAGTAGAAGAAAGATCAGGAATTGAGGAGGGAGTATATATTGATGAAAGTAAACAGATTTAGCAGTTTGAATAAACAACTTCACTTTCAAACACCAAGAGGCCTAAGGAGCTGCATCCAGGGCTCACCTCATCTTATCACGTGGCCTGGGGAAAATGTGCTGAGATGTTTGATTCATTTCTTGCAAATCAACTTGTAAAGGTTTACACCCCACTGAGGCAGAACATAGAGTCTGGTTAGCATTTGAGTCCCTCACCAAGCAACGGGGAAAGAAACTAAGCCTACATAGGGGGATGTCTTAAAATGGCAATAGAAATTCTAAGTGAGTCTCAGGGAATTATCAAACAGAATGTTAAATAAAGACTTCCCACTACATCCAAATCTACAGCTATCTATCAATGCAGGTGAGACACAAGTATAACTTTTAGTCTGCAAATTCTAGCTGCTTTCCTTCTCCCTCCAGCAAGATATATGGAAAAGGTATTTCTGTAGACCACCGCAAGTTGGTAAAACTAAAATTCAAATGTATATGTGGTAAAGGCTATGCTGCTGCCCTATATGCATATCTGCCCCTTTACTGGGAAAGTGTAGACAAGAGCCACCTCATCAGGGAAGCTGCTACATGCCTTTCCCCCAACACCCTACAGGTACACACACACACACACACACACACACACACACACACACACAGCCCACAGCCAACGACCGACTGGCATCCTTGGATGACCATTCAAGGTGTGGTGTGGTTTATGCCTGCACCATCTCTCCTTGCACCCTCACTGTGAGTTTACACCTATCCAAAGGTAGAATTTACCCCACATGGAGCCAAGACTAAAATTTACCTGAAACCACCTCTTTGCTCAATTCTTCTCCCTTCCTTCGCCTGCATCACCTCCTCCCTTAGACACTCTTCCGGAAGAGCATCCTCTAAATAAATCATGGCACCTGAATCCATGTCTCGGGCTCTGCATCTGAAAACCCAACATAAAACAGTATATGGCCGGGTCAGCTACTGACTTCAAATCCAAAATTAGAATTGTTTAAATTAGAATAAACTGGAGTCAATCCTACCTCATTTTAAGGTCACTTGAATTTATCAGATTCTGAGTAAGTTCAGAGAACTATGATGATATTGTATGCAGAGGAGGAACTTTCCCTATTGCATCTGACCAGTTCACTGCCCATTATGCTGTAACAGTATTGGGTAGGAAGCTGAGCATGCCCAATTGCAGGGAATGCCTGCAGTGTATTATAACACGGTTTCCTTTTGGTCCTTTTCTGCACGTACAGTTGGTTGGTTGGTTTTCCTTTGAGAATTTGTTTTCCTTTTCTTTTTGCATTTAGAAAAAATTTTAATTTAAGTGTATCGCTCCGCGGCATGTGGGATCCTCCCACACCGGGGCACGAACCCGTGTCCCCTGCATCGGCAGGCGGACTCTCAACCACTGCGCCACCAGGGAAGCCCCATATTCTTTTTCATATTCTTTTCCATTATGGTTTTGTACAGGTGCATTCTTTTTTTAAACTTTCTCTTTTTCCATTTTTTTAATTTTAATTTTTTAATGAATTCTTATTGGAGTATAGTTGATCTACAATGCTGTGTTAGTTTCTGCTGTACAGCAAAGTGAATCAGTTATACATAGACATATTTCCACCCTTTTTTAGATTCTTTTCCCATATAGGTCATTACAGAGTATTGAGTAAAGTTCCCTATGCTACACAGTAGGTCCTTATTAGTTATCTATCTTATATATAGCAGTGTGCCTTTGTTTTTAATCTTTTAATGTAGAAAAGTTGACTCTGAAATGACTTAGCCAACTCTGAGTCCCCTGATTCTAATTTAAATTTTGTTTGTTTGTTTTATGAAGTTGGTCTTGTGTATGTGATGGATTTTAAGAGGACCCTATCTCATGGTTTATATTATAACTTTATATTGGTTATAGTCAGTTAAGAATTTAATCTGTCTCCTGCATTTTCTGAGCAAACCGTGTGAATTAGCTTCACAGTATGCAGGCTTGCTTCTTTCTGGTCAGTTATTTCTCATAGGAATTATGATGCCTCTTGAGAACTTGGTCAACTGCTTTTTTATTTTTAGTTCACATTTTTAGTAATAACATCATTAAAAAGCCTCAATGAAGATATAGCATTTATTACATTCTCTTGAGCCTAAATTCTCTTGAGTACATTTATTTATTTGATTTATACACTACTTGCTCATGGAACAGTTAGATTTATATTTCAGTCGGTTTTCTATTTTCACACATTATGTTAGAAATATACCCTGCCTTAATTAAAATGACACCACAAGGTGGCTCTACCTTTTTTTTGGCAGAGAATGTTCTTTCTTTGTTGCTTAGAATAATCCAAGAAGTTACCAATCTGCCTAATAATAATACACATTTCTTACATTATTGGTTTATCCGATTAATATTAATATACGGTTATTTTCATATTTTCCTTTTCAAATTGCCATCAACTAGGTAGTCTTAACGTATTTTTTTATTTTTATAGTTTATTCTGTGAGTTGCCAGTTATAACTATATATACAAATAGTCTCCTATGTAGTCAACAGTCTTAAGAACAGGTAGAATAATGTATTTTTACTTTTCTCAGTTTCTTAAATATAAGAGGGAGATAATGATAAAAATGACCTCATAGAATTGTGGGGAGAACACAGCCTGGCAGGTAGTAAGCACTCACTAAATGCTAGCTCGGCTAATTATGGGACAGGGGTGTCACTGGTTCAGCCGTCCTATGTGTAGGTCTGGACCCGCAGCATAAATGGGTCGCTGCCCCATGCATCAAAGTGCATCTGAAAAAGTGAAGGCATCTGGAAGGCTCGTCACCTAAAGACTGACTAAAGGAACTGCCACTATTCTGTGGAAGGAAGATTAGATTTTGCCCTGAGTGTCCCTAAGGGCCAGGATGAGAACCAAGAGGTAGACGCTATGGGAAGCTAGCTTTTGTTTCCAGCCTTTCCAGGAGAGGTTTCTGCTTGCTTCGGAAGGCAGCGAGTTCCCTGTTACTAGAGACTTCAAGTAAAAGCAGGACAACTACCTGAGGTATTAAAAAAGTGATTTTTTTTTTTTTCACCTCAAATGGTGAAAAAATTTGACCAGAGGAATTTAGGTTCCTTACAACTGAAACAATAAAAAACAATAAAAACTAAAGCTCACTGCATATTTATTATGTGGCACTGTGTGAGGTACTTCAAGTGCATTATGTTATTTAATCTACACAACCACCTCAGGGGGTGAGTACTAAGATAATCACTCCCATTTCCTAGATGGGGAAATAGTGACTCAGCCTCTTTACCTTAGGGAATTGGCAGCCCTCACCCCTGAGGTCATATTGCCTTCCGTGACATGGTAAACCTGACTCAGGTCCCCTCAATTACACCAGTGTAGTTGGACATCCCATCTTTTTTTTTTTTTTTTTTTTTTTTTTTTTTTTTTTTACATAGGCTCCTAACCTGGTCCTACGGTTTAGAATTCCTTCCGCATCAGTCAAAATACGCAAGGCTGTGCTCTATGAACAAACAACCCCTAAGGCTTCCCATCTTCTTTATAAAGGTTTTCTCATTCACTATACATGCTCATCATGGGTTGGCATGGGGACCTGCCTGCCTCTCATTTCCTAATACTGGATCTGGGATGATGGCGCAGCCAGCACCTCGAAATACGTTGGTGGCCATAGCAAAGGGAGAAAGAGCTCTGAAGGGGGCAGGGCTGACAGTTAATTGCTCAGGTAAAGAAGTGACACAAGGGCCATTTTTACTCAGAGCTCACTGGTAAGACTAATCACTTGGCCACCCAAACACAAGGGATAGGGAAGTGTAATCCTGTGCTAGCTTAGCAGGGAGCCAGGGAGGGGTATTTAGTGAAGGAAACTAATGATTACCATATCTTCACTACAAAGTTTTCAAGTATTCTCTCATTCAAAAGCTGACGACTTGTGGCCACCAAAGGGGAAGGGGGAGTAGGGGGATAAACTGGGAGTATGGGATTAACAGATACACACTACCATATATAGAACAGATGAACAACAAAGTTTTGCTGTACAGCATAGGGGACTATATTCAATATCTTGCAATAAACTATAATGGAAAAGAATTTTTTTAAAGAATATAGATATATACACATATATATGTGTAACCGAATCACATTGCTGTACCCCTGAAACTAACACAATATTGTAAATCAACTATATTTCAGTAAACAATTAAAATTTTTTTAAAAGCTGACAATAACTCACAGCTTCTCAAAATATTTTTCCCAAGTAATTAATGAGAGAGGAAATTTTCTTTGGTAGCACAGTATCGTGAGGGTATTGCCCCCTCATTTCTCTTTCACAGTATTCATACCTCTTCCGAAAGTGTAGTGTTTCTTCTAACATGAATAAAAAAACAATTAAGACGTAAAATACTACGAGAACATGTATCTACCCACTGCTGAAACAATCCACTGGAGTAGAGCTAATGACGCAATTTTAATACATAGGCTTTTGAAACGCATTGACTGAATTTCTAGCAATCCTGATCATTTTAAATGAATATCATTTTTCATTAAAGTGCTTTATTGTGGCTTGCAGCTCATCTAAATCACTAAATATTTCCCCTTCCAAATGACTCTGCCTTCAACACTAATTCACAAATGTCTATTCTGCCTTGGGGACACAATAGACTTTGGGTTGTTTCATTTGGACTGACGGTGCTTTAGGATAAAAGCTGTCCCCTTCTCTGAAAGTCTCCAATGAGAAAGCAAAAGCTGCACCAGGCAGGAGCAGACAGTCCTCTGGGCTCTTACTCTAAACCACGTTTTCCTTCCTCTAACCCCTCTTGGCTTTAATAGACCCCAGAACAGGCTAAAGCAGTTGGTTGTTAAGTGTTGTCTTGAACCTACTCAATTAAATAAGTGGTTACTTTGAAATTCAGAATTAACCCTAACTCCAAATCCAAGAGCTATAGTTTTTCTGGTGTGAATCAGCCCCTCCAAAGACACAATCCAAAAGCTTTTTCTACACAATATCAGAAGAGTTAATTTTTTGGTTATGAACTGTCATGGCAATCTCACACTAATTCATTTTCCCCAGTCCTTTATTCAGATATAGAGTTTCAATGCCTGCCTCTCAGAAAGATAGTTTGATCACCTCAACATTATTCAACTAAATACTGCCAACGAAAAATTGTCACTCGCCGTCTGGTTCTTTTAAGAATGAAGACACTAGCCACTGCAGGAGCTGACCTTCAACACACCCTGAAAGGAGTTCAGGGCAGAGATCAGGAACGAGGCACTCTGTGTTCTGGGAAAAACAGGCCTTCAGATAGTTACTTTCAGGAGAAGAGTTTATGAACCCAATTCCTTGCATAGTCTCATATCTAGAAAAGCACTAAAATCACTAACAGAGACATCTGCTCCTCGTGGCTAGCAGCAACCTTCTTGTGACCAGCAGTAACCTTCTGCCAAAATGTGGGCTTGATGACACGTATCCCCCTTCACCAAAATCGCATATACACTGACCTGCCTCCCACCTCCTCCGAGCAGTTCCTCAGAGCTATCTGAGAGGCTGTCTCCCGGGCTATAGTCTTCATTTTGCCCCAAATAAAACTGAACGCACAACTCTCTTTGTGCATTTGTTTCAGTTGACAATGCAAACAGTTGTTTTTAAGTAGGATCCTTTCTTTGTTTAAAGGAAAAAGTTCAGAACTAAAAAAAAAAAAATTATACCTTAATTTTAATGACATAAATTAGAAAGAGTTCGAAATGGATAGCTTTGTGTTTGGGTTTCGAGACAGATTTCTTGACAAAGTGTTGACGACTTTCTTAAGTCACCTCCATTTCATTTCAGAGAATTTAAAGCTAGGAAATATACCAGAGGGGGGAAAACAATGGCAATTTTGTGTAATAGCACTGCAACCTTGGATTTGTGTGCTAGTCTCTTTGATGAGTTAAAGTTCCTGTCAGACTTTCCTAGGAGCCATGTTCCTTTTGACATATTTTAAAGGGCAAGTTATTTGCATTTTCTGAATGTGATACCTTATTTTCTTTCTTCTGACTTCTAGAAGTCTTAGCACTTTTCCAAGAGGGGATATGGTTACTAGAATTACTTTAATGTGAGTACTGATAATCCAACTTCTCATCTGGAAATAGAGATGTCAAAAAAAGTTCCCATTTACTTGCTTTAGACTCTAGATCATAAAATCTGATCATTTCACTAAATGCATTACCTAAGTTTAAGATTTTACTGTAGCTTTATCTAGTTGATTTTAACCTACCAGCAAATTGTTTTCTTACTCAACTTACAATGTATAAAGAAAAAATGCCTATTATGTGCAAAGCACGATGCTATATATTATTGAGAATCTAACAATGGAATCCCTGACCTCAAGAAGTTTATAATCTAGTCGATGGGCATGTAAACAAATAAGCATAATACAAAGATGTATGTGAAAAGTATGATAGCAGAACCACAAGTGCTTTGGGGCACAGCGCCTAGAGGTCACTTTCAGCTAGAAACAGGGGACAGCTTTGTGGAAGAGTGACAAATGACCTGGGTTGTACCTTAACATATGAGTAGAATTTTGAGAGACAGAATTGGGAAGGAAGAGCACTCTGAAAGGAGGAAGGAGGAACAAGCAGGGGGTATGTTTGGGAAAGATCAAGTTGTCTTGCTTGCCTGTCAGGCACAGCAAAGAAGAAACAGGAAATAAAATGCACACCGAAGATTCTCAGAGCTATATAATGCTCAAGCTGACCCTTTGTTCAAGCTCTTGTTTTTACAGATGTGGAAAATAACAGCCTCTTTTCACATGTTTCTTTGTTTATGTACCCTGTTCTAGACACTACGCTTCCTTTTTAATTTGATTATGTGGCCTATTTTCCATTAACGGGCTCAAATATCATTTCAATCCAAGTAGCTGGAATGAAAGTTAACAAATTCATCTGTGAAATCTACATATGTATGAGAAACAATCACCACACTTTTTTTTCTCTTTCCAGGTCTCCCAGGCAAAATTTCAGGATGGTAAAATTCTTTCCCTAAATTTAGTTGATTAAGTTCATAAATGTATTTGGCTGCAGGGGAATGAGGCTCATAGGCCCTTGAACCCCATAAAATGAATTTTTCATTTTGAATATTCTTATACATCAGGACAATGCCACAAGAGAATGAATAGCACGACTTCCGGCATTTTACCTGAGAAGTTGATGTCCTTCGGGTTTGCACCTGGAGATTTTGCCTGCGGTTCCCAAGGCCCTCTCTCCTAGTCCAGCCTGAGCCCCATCCCCCTTTCCATTCTCCTAATGCTAAATTGTTTTCTGAAGCTGAAACACAAACAAAACAAACGGAAAACCTTTCCCACTCTCATCTCTTAAGATTGCACAGTATCTGTCCTCCTGAACAGGCTCTAAGTCTGTGATATTTTGTTTGCAGTGTCCTCATCTTTAATACTGTTCTTTTCAAATGTGGTTTTCTCTGGGGAAGCTCTCAGCCAGCTAAGCCTGTGTTTCTATTCAGTTTGCCAAGAGCTCTCTCCACTACGGTCTTCACAAACTCAACTCTCTAGCTTCTGACATACAGGAGAAATGAATAACCCAGCAAGCTCTCCAAAATAGCCAAGATAAAGTACAATGACCATTTTCATCTTTAAAAGCTCCTGGAAGCTTGTCGCTGTTGTTGAAATAGCTTTATCTTTGCAGCTCCTGAAATCTGTACCAGCATCTCTTTGTCCACAGACCTATCGGTACCTTTCTGTAGGATCTATGACCCCCAAAGTCATCATCCCCACCACTGTTTTCAAGGCTCGCTGTAGAACACAAATCAGGTCCTGTGTTACTGCTTCTAATAGTCACTTGCTTTCAAGGTCAGTCACCACTTGTTTGGAAAAACCAGAAGTTCTTTAGGTCAAGGGTCAGTCTTTGGTTCGCCTCTACCCAGCAGGAGCTTGTTCTCCATACTTTTCTCTGTGGGAAGGATCTTATAGACACAACCCAGTCCCGTGCTGTTAGCATAAAAGCCGTGCAACATTGATAAAGACAGATTTCACCCGAGCCTGCTACCTCTCTGCACTTAGAGTGCTTTTCCATACATTCACGTGTTGTCTGCTCTGAATATTAGCAGAAGTTAAGGCCATTTTATCTGCTCCACATGAAGAGAAGTCTTCAAGCCCAATCATCAAATGTAATAAAGTCACAGGCAAACCAGAAGGTCCTCACAGTAATTGGAAAAAAGGCCAATAATAATTTGTTACTATTCATTAGATGTAATAACATCCCCCTCAGCAGATGGAAAAAGCCCATTACTGACTAAAACTGTTTAGAGTTCTACATGTCCACGTATATCAGGGACAAACATATATTTAAGGGAGGGGTAAAAATACTCAACACTGCCTGCAGCCTGAAGGTACAGACAAATCCAAAGGCGAGATATATTTCCTCAAGAGAAGTGCAAACTTCAAGAAACGGAAGTAAAATGAAGGTATTTATCCATTATAGTACCCTTACTTTTCCAACCCCTCCCACCAACAGTACAACAAACTAATCATCCTCTAGTGAGACCACATTAATGGTTCTTCCATTCACTCATTCATTCAACAAATATGAACCTGGACACTTACTACTGTGCTACATATTATGCTAAACACTAGGGAGATACTGGTGAAAAACATCTACACAATCCCTGCCCACACAGAGATTGCAATAGCTTGTGAATCAAAGTAATAATTGATTCATAAATGTACGATGATATGGGAAGAGAGAATTGGACAGAACTCTGAAGTACCTCGAGTTTAAAGGACAGGCAAGGAAACGACATTGGGAAGGATGACAAGGCAAGGCAAGAAGTAAAAAAAAAAACCCGGGAGAAGTGAAAATCTCCTTTCACACCAAATTCCTAGATGTCAGATAAACTGCAATGATAGTTACAATACTGAGTCCAAAAGAAATTAAAGGAAAGCCCTCAACGGCAAATTAAAACAAACAATAAACCAAGAAGGGATAGGACAAATGTTAACACCTGGGAACTAGACCTTGGAAAATCCAAGGTCCTGGCATAGGAAACAGGTGTTAAGGCCTTGGACCTGCATCCTAGGTGGAGGATGACTCTGAGCCCCACACAGAACTGCGATTCTCTGTAAATGATGGGCTGGAAAACTTTCACACATCAACAAAGGGAAGAGGTGAGCAAATCTGCCTCAATCATAGCTCTGAGCAGAAGAAAAAAAAATAAAAAATAAAAAAGGATATTCTTCTCGGAAAAACTGTATTTATAATTATTCTTTCACAAGAGTCTGAGGTTTAAAGGACATGCTCATACAGAGTAGGCTGTGGAGGTCCATGGTATCTTGCAGAAATAAATGCAACTCCTCTTTGGAGAAAAGATCCTCTACGTAAGAATGACAAAGATTTTTAGCTAAAATGTGCTCACTTTAAAATGAACATAAACTCAATAAAAAAGAGTCAGCAAGAGTCAGCAGAAATACCAAAAACTACAGAACCTCAAGATATCAGACCTAACAGATCTAGTATAAACAACTATGCATGAGATGCCTAAAACAAATAAAAGATGGGATTGAAATTTGAGAAAGCAACAAAAATGATCGAAAATGACTAGACAGATTTGAAGAGAAAAGTAAATACAATGGACTAAATATCTCATGTTGAACCCTCCAGAAGCACACTCTCCACCCTTTTCCACCAAGCTCTCTGCCCCCTATATTTATCTGACCTGTATTTATCATCATGTTAATCCTATCATGGCCCTTGGCTTCTTCTTGGGTTTAGTTAATGTAGAGCAGAGGCAGGAGACCAGAGGGAGGAGGGGGAATGAGTACAAGTGTTCTTAGCGTTGGCTCTTTCCCTGGGAGGCCCCCAAAACTGGCTGTACCTCTTGACAGAGGGTTACCGCTCCTATACTACACAACCCTCTCTTCTTCCAGTTTCCAGTAACCTCTCCCTCTCCAACAGCCCTGTGGCTGTCATTCCTGAGCTTCTACATTCTTCCTTGTGGTTCCCCCTTACCCTAATCAGAAAGGAAAGCTAGATCACTACAAAGAAATGGCAATTAGACTGACAGCAAAATTCTCGATCGTAACAATAGAAGCCAGAAAACTGTGGAACAATATCTTCAAAGTGCTGAGAGGAAAACTGTCAGTTTGGAATTATATAGTGCTATTATTTAATAGCAAGCCCCAAATAAAGGCAATTTAAGATAAACTGCAACCAAGAGCGTTTACTAGCAATGGACTCATTGCAATAAATATACTCAGAAAACAGCAAAGCTGCAAAAAATAAAATGTCAGAATAAGAGAGTTTAGTAAGGTGGCTGATTATAAGATCAATACATTAAAATCAATAATATTTCTATACACCCTTAACAAATAGTTAGAAAATATAATTTCAAAAGAGATACCACTTTAAATAACTACCATAAAAATGAGGTACCTAAAAATAAAACTAACACAGGATGTAGAGGACATTTATGGAGCAAATGTTTAAACTGTATTAAAAGACTCTTAAGAAGAGAGAGATACATTGTGTTCATGGATACAAAGATTATAATCAATATTATGAGGTCAAATCTACCCAAGCTGACCTAAGGATTTAATGCAGTTCCAATCAAAGAGAGGGATATAGTTGGGAGAGAGGGGCACAGCATGCTGATTATCTTTTTCTTATAATATACAGACTTTTCTTTTAAGTACCATTTATTTTATTTTATTTTTATTTTTGGCTGCATTGGGTCTTTGCTGCTGTGCGCAGGCTTTCCCTAGTTGCGGCGCACAGGCTTTCTCTAGTTGTGGCGAGCGGGGGCTACTCTTCGTTGCTGCATGGGCTTCTCCTTGTGGTGGCTTCTCTTTGTTGCGGAGCATGGGTTCTAGGTGCGTGGGCTCAGTAGTTGTGGCGCACGGGCTTTGTTGCTCCACAGCATGTGGGATCTTCCCGGACCAGGGCTCAAACCTGTGTCCCTCGCACTGGCAGGCGGATTCTTAACCACTGCACCACCAGGGAAGTCCCAGACATTTTATACATACATATAATCAAAGATATTTTATATTCAAGAATTAAATTAAAGGAGAATTCAGTACCAAGAAAAACAGAAGGAATTTTTTAAAGGAATAGATCTGATATTGCCAAGTGGTCAAGGACAGAGAACCACTTGTGAAATATAACAGAGTCTCTAAGTGACCTTGGCCAAAGCAGTTTCACTGGAGCTATGGGGATGAAGTCCAGACTACAATGAAATTGGAAAATACAGGAAACGTTAAATATCTCCTCCAAGACGCTTGTCTCTCTCCTGGAAGAGAAATGAGCGTAGCTGGAGTGGGTATGCAGTAGAGAGGGGTGAAACATGAAAATCTTGCGTGTGTTCACTGCTCATTGGAAGGTAGCAGAGAAGTGAAGATACAGGAGACAAGAAATGATGGCCATGTAGAGATCCCTGAGATTCCAGAAGGAAACAGGATTGACTGCAGAGGTGCAGGGTTTAGTTTATCCAAGCAGGAAGGAAGAAAGGATAGTGATAAGATGCATAAGTGAAGTAGGTGGGTGGTGGGTTATTAAAGGTCATGCTTTTGTTGGCTTTGACTTTTACTGGAAATTAGCGGTAAAAGAGCCTAAAAACACACCCTCCCCTAACACCATTTTCCAGTGCCTAACTTTGATGCTGGGAAATCAAGTAGGTAGTAAATTCAAGTGGATGAGAAGGAAAATCTGAATATCTTCACCTAGACATTTATTCCACCAGAGTGAGGTCACAAACAGCTTGGTGGTGCCACGTAGCAGAGTCCTCAAGTCTAGACCAAGGGTATGACTTGGCATTAGTGGCTCTATTTGACTCTACAGGAGCTTTCAGGCAGCCAAGCTATATGGGGAAAATAAAGCAATAAAATTGTGTAGCTCGGAGTGCCAGGGCGCAAAGGAACTGTGGGTTGTCTGCTTTTGCATATTAAAACATTAATCACCCCACGGGGGAGCAGCTCCAGTAATTTCTCTGCAAATGTCTTCTAAAAGGATTCACAAGGGTGAAGAAAGACTTCTCGATCCCCATTAATTTAAAGAACATGGTTCACACAGATCCCCTCATGCTTTCAGTGAATTACGATCAAGCTGAAAACACCAATTCCTCTAGTGTTTTTCAAAAAGCATATTTTTCTTCTTCCCAAGATTAAACCTCTATGTTAGGTGATCTGCAAATAAGCCACCCCATAGAGACCAGCAAACAAATCTGCAATGGTCATGCAACGCTAGCTCGCAATACCACCTTCCATTAAGACATATAAGGTTCTTCATAGACTGAGATTTACACCATGCCTATCTTAATGAAGAGCTGTCACCCAAGGTGTGCTCATTTTCTTCCAATACATTGTTCTTACAGTGTCGATAAGTACCCGTGGCACAAATAAACCTTAGCAGCATTGGCACCATACGGTGTAAACAAATCCTTCCTAAAAATAAAATATACTTTGTGCTCAAGATATATCTTCTAAGACAGCAGGAGGGAAAAACAATCCAGCCTGTACAGTGGTTTTTATACCTTGAGCTGCCAACTTCTATAGATGGCTTTTACCAGTGGATTTTACAGAGGTTAACATTTATTTCTAAGCATGGGGAATGTTCTCAGTAGAAAATTCAGTGACAAGTAAAATTCTTAAGTATGCCCAGTGCACATAAAATGACTGTGTAAATGAAGCAGATTGGATTCCACAGCTCTCATGAAAAACACAGCAGATGTTTCCTTCCACCTGTGATGTTTCTTAGGCCACAAAAATTTTGGCTAGAATGTTCAAAGTGTATGATTAAAGGTTTCCAATCGCTGGGCAATTTTATGCTCGTAAGCATCATAGCATCTCTAGATATTGTGTATATATATATGCTCAAGAGATGGATCCAACTAGAACTAAATAACCATGTTTCCCAACTAGAAGAAACAAATGGCAAAGGGAAGGATCCTACAGATAGCTACATTGTTTTTAGCCAGCCTCCCTCCTCTGGGACTGGAACAATCACCTTCGCCTTTCCTGACCCAACAAAGAGAGAGCACACTTTGCCCCTGGCACCATGGCTGCAAGCTACCCTCAAGGGCACATTTTCCTTTCCCATCAAGTGAAGCTCAAGTGAAGCACCCCGACATGGAACTGGCAAGAACATCAGGCTTCCTCTTAACTTCTGCAGCTGATATTCGAAGAGTCAGATTCCAAGAGTACGGTCCTGAGTGGTGGGTGCTCAAGGAATTTGCTCAGAATCCTGGATCTACGATTTCCTAAATATGAGGCTGGAGCACATTACACCTCCTCTCTGTCCTCACGGTTCTCACCTGTAAAATGGGGGTAACGGCAGTGCCTAGCTCAGGTAACTGTGGACAGCAAGAGTTAATGTAAGTAAAACGTTCATGGTGTTCAGTAAATGCCAGCTATTGTTATTTTTATCATGATAGAGGAAACATGTGAGTTCCCATGAGGATTTATTTTTTTCTGATTTACTTAGACCTTTCCTTGCTGGTTCTCATGGATAAGACAAGGGTGATAAAGAACTCTACAAATTACTCAGCCTCTAAAAGAGAACAGTTGACCCCACAGTTCTACAAATAGTTTGTAACTGTTTCCCAGAGTCCACCCGCCAAAGCGTGATAAACATTTCACTGGGTGCGTTTCAGCAGGCTCTGATGTAGCAAAAATCCCCAAGAAGAACAGACCGTATTCAAAGCAACATATTTGGCAAGTGCCTGACACATGGCAGGTCCTGCACAAGTGTTCACTCCCTTCCAATGTCCTCCACTCTGTCCCTCACTCACTCTCAAAAAACCACATGCATGAAGGAGCACACATATGCATGCATACACATACACACACACAGACTTTTCAAAGGCCAGAATCTTCCCTGGTGTAGCAAGCGCTTTACTAATAGATTAAAGTTCTTCTAGACCTTCATCAAGAAGGCATTATTTTTAGATCAGTCAGTTTATTAATTGATATTTCATTTCCTGTCCTTTTCCTACCCTCACACTTTTAAAAACACAATAATCTTTCTCAGGTAGAGTAAGCCTCA
Source organism: Neophocaena asiaeorientalis asiaeorientalis (assembly GCF_003031525.2). Taxonomy (NCBI): domain Eukaryota; kingdom Metazoa; phylum Chordata; class Mammalia; order Artiodactyla; family Phocoenidae; genus Neophocaena; species Neophocaena asiaeorientalis. The sequence continues at coordinate 5,073,988 of NW_020185337.1, read as the reverse complement.
CTATGCTAATCATTCATTCATCCACAAAATGCTTTTGAGGCCTACCATGGACCATGCATTCTACTGGGCATTGGGTCCAAGAGATAAAACTGAAGATGCTCCGGATCCTTAAGAAATTTGCAATCTAATAAATGCTGGAGCGGGTGTGGAGAAAAGGGAACGCTCTTGCACTGTTAGTGGTAATGTAAATTGATACAGCCACTATGGAGAACAGTATGGAGGTTCCTTAAGAAACTAAAAAGAGAACTACCATATGATCCTGCAATCCCACTCCTGGGCATATATCCAGAGAAAACCATAATTCAAAAAGACACAGGTACCCCAATGTTCGTTGCAGCACTATTTACAATAGCCAGGACGTGGAAGCAACCTAAATATCCATCAACAGAGGAATGGATAAAGAAGATGTGGTACATGTATACACTGGAATATTACTCAGCCATAAAAAGGAACAAAACTGTGTCATTTGCAGAGATGTGGGTGGCCTGTCATACAGAGTGAAGTAAGTCAGAAAGAGAAAAACAAATGTCATATGATATCACTTGTATGTGGAATCTAGAAAAATGATACAGATGAACTTATTTGCAAAGCAGAAACAGAGACACAAAGGTAGAGAACAAGTATATGGATACCAAGGGGGAAAGGAGGGGTGGGATGAATTGGGAGATTGGGATTGACATATATACACTACTGTGTATAAAATAGATAACTAATGAGAACCTACCATATAGCACAGGGAACTCTACTCAATGCTCTGTGGTGACCTAAATGGGAAGAAAATCCAAAAAAGAGGGGATATACGTATACATGTATACGTATAGCTGATTCACTTTGCTGTATAGCAGAAACTAACACAACATTGTAAAGAAACTATACTCCAATAAAAATTAATTTTTTTAATAAATAAATATTTAAAAATCATATATATAAATACAAAAAAAAAGACATTTGCAATCTAGAGGAAGGAACTGTATAAACCAAACAAAGGCACAAAATAAAAATACCAAATAAGCCAAAATCAAATAAAGACACCAAAGTTTTAAAAGGAAAGAAAACAAATAAAACAAGTAAAAATATATTTCATGATGGAGCAGACGTAATTGCTTAAATATTATCTATCAGCACAAAGTCTGCGTATTTGTGTTCAGCAAAGGAACCTCCTTGTTTTCGTTGATTGACCTTATCAATAAGCATATTTTTAAAATGTGAACTTACAAAATGCATCTATGCTAATAAAATATTGTTTGTATGTCTACTTTCTACACTGAGATTTTAGATTTCATTTAAAATTCTACTGTCAAAAGTTTAGAAAATACAGTATCAGATAACTCTAATATCTCAATTCCTCATTCATTCATATAAAATAAAAACTATTAATCACAGTAATAAAATAGCTTGAAGACTTACTGTGGCCTGACACTGTGTGTTTTACATCCCTTATTGTATTTAATCCTCATAACATCTTTGCAAGGTGGGTGTTCATGAACCAGTTTACAGATTAGGATAGGAGGCTATGGCTTAAAATTCATCAGAGTGGACACTGAATCTATGTAGTTTTCTTGGTTACATGTCAAGCTGTAACTGAGTGCCAAATAATCATTCTGAGTATAGGCTATAACAGAATAATAATCACGTTAGTGGTTGTCAATATATTTAATACCATGCTTTTATAGTATATTTTATAAATTGTAATTTATAGTTTTTGTATACAGTCCCACTTAATTCTCACTTCAAACCTGAGACAGTTATTATTATCTGTACTTAATAGATGAGAAAACAGGCTCAGGTAGATTACAATGACTTTCCCAAAATCACTACAGTCTAGATTTGGAGGAACAAAGTCTTATAGTAGGTCTTTTTAACAAATGCAACAGTCTTTTCAATGCAACACAAATGTATCTAAAGCTAGAATGTATGGAGACAGAATCAAAAACATGCCTGTGAAAGAAAGCCGCCAGTCCTGTTTGGATGGCTCAGAATTCTTGTCTATTGGGCCCTCCCCACAATAGCTCACCCAGACTGTCTGGTGGGAAGCTTATAACATCAAATCATTGCTCAAAAAATTGCTACATTTTTATCCAAAATCATGGGATTTGGGTAGTGATTTTTAAAAGTCCCCATATGTGTTTCTACCTAGAGTACCTCAGATCTCGTACTGGTTAGTATTCATAATATCAAATTTCATTTTTAAGGCGTGGTACTTTTAGTCAAGCTCCAAAATATATCGTTTGCATCAGTATTGAACTGCTGTAAAAACTCAGTATCTTTATATGTTGTTTTACTGTAAACCATCTCAAATCATTTTTGGAAGTGTGCAGGGAATAAATTATGAATAAATAAGTACATAAATAAAAAATATCCAGTTTCTGCCAGAAAAGAACCTGAGTCCAGATTTTGTAACATCCTGGGGTGATTATTATTCATAGAATGTTCAAGTAGCACTTTCACATACCAAAAACTCTCTCTCCTTTCTACTGAGCACAATAGATTATTTGAAAACTTCTACCTGTTAATCTCTCTATACTTTTCAAACGTGTTTGTGATGATAAGGTGACCAACCAGCCCATTTGCCCAGGTCTCTCCAGGTTTCAGCACTGAAACCCACCAGCCCTGAGCATATCAAAACATTGGTCATCCTCACAGAGAACAGGGTGCCAAGGGAGAGGGGGTTAGGGGAGAGATGGAGTGGGAGTTCAGCATTAGCAGATGTAAGCTATCATATATAGAATGGATAAACAACAAGGTCCTACAGTACAGCACAGGGAACTATATTCAAAACCCTATGATAAACCATAATAGAAAAGAATATTTTAAAAAGAATACATATATATATATGTATACCTGAGTCACTTACTGTACAGCAAAAACTAACACAACATTGTAAATCAACTATACTTCAATCAAATAAATAAATAAATAAAACCTTGGTCATCCTAAAATGGTACAGGGAAACAGTTAAACTAGAGGTGTCTTCTTGAACTAAGACAGTATTTTTCAGTGATTTTTTAAAATCATTTTTTAAATTACAATTAGTGTTTATGTGCTGGATGCAGAGAACACTATGGAGATATAGGTCTGTATGGGTTAGAATCCCAAGATAAGTGTCATATGATTTACGACCCCATTGCAATGTCTTTGTCCTGCCCTGTCTATGATGGTCGATCTTTTTCTCTCTCACACACTCTTTCTCAGTATCACATTACCTGAGAAATTTTGACAGGGAAATGTAAACCAATGGGAGAAAAACTCTCCTGAGGCTTTGAGAGGATTTTCATCACTGCTAGTGCATTGTTGCTTCAAGCATTCAACTGAAAAGAAATACAGAAACCTAAGCATGGAAATTAGAAAGTCTTAACAGAAGTAAATTATAAGCTTTTCACTTGCTTTCACTTGTTGTCGAGCTCAATGATCTAGTCTATGAAATGGAAAGTGGATGTCAGTAGAATCTGACTTAGTGACCCGTCCATGGGGAAGTCCTCATAGTTTTAAACAGAGAGATGAAAGTGGTTCTTACCACAATCTGATGTTTGTAACTTGAATGTAACTTACATGCAAAGTTCCACTGCGCAGAAGAACTGCCATTGAAAATAATATAACTGAATTGGGGGTATGCACGGGCAGGCCTGAAGATGCCTACACACACACAATATTTCTCCCACTTGTCTATCTGCAGCTTCCTGAGACAGGGCACCAGCAGATGCGGGGTCCGTTAGCCTGAGCTAAACAAGTCTCAGCTTCAAGAAAATCTGGAGGACTCATGTTCATAAAAGCAAGGCTTTCTCTTCTGCATGATTCCAATAAGCAAGTTGTTTTATACACCAGGGTCAATGGAAGAGAGCTGGAGCACACAGCTATGTAGCATTTTAAAAAGACATAAACAAACTGTGTGTACAAAACTCTTTCTGGATATTCATTTTTTTAAAAAGCTCTATAACTGGAGCACAGACCCAAACAAATGAGCTATAGCTTCAGGCTAGTGACCCAACCCTGCCGCTCCATTGTAATGGGCCAAAACTGATGATCTTAGAGGTACTTTCACCAGATTTGACAACTGGAAACCAAATATCAAACTGAGCAATGTTTGCCGGATTCTATTTTTTTGAGTTACAGGTATTACAAATTTTGGGACAATTTTATGATACTTCCTTGGTGAGCTGTTGAAGAAGTAGAACTCACATTTTGATATTTTAAATATTTATACTGAATGTATCTTCTTAGGCTAATTTAAGTAAAATAATTTTAAATAAACATATGTTTAGAGCAAGGCTGTGGACCAATAATGGGAAAGAGAAGCTTTCGAGCCTCGTGTGCCCCTCCCTTTCCTGGACAATGAGATGCCATTAAGCCAAACACATGAACAGGAATGGGCAAAGCTAAGGTGGGCCCATGGGGCATGGGGCATGATGCCTAAATTCCCTGGTCAGTTTGAAGAATGAATCCTGAAAAAGGAAAATACTTAGAATGATGTCTAAAACAGGCTCTTACATGTAGCATGAAAAACCCTGTAAATCAAAACTGTACTGAGAGGCACACCAGGTTGCTTACAAGAAGACTAAATCCCATTAAGTTGCCAATTCTCCTCAATTCCATTTATACACTCAAATTTCAATTAAAATCTAAAACTATGTGGGGGTAACTTTTCCAAGTTATTCTAGAAAGAGTCCAGAAGAAATATCAGTGAGAATGTCTTAAAAGCTACAGAAAAATAAACAAGAAGAGAGTATCAATACTACCAGGTATTAAGCAAATAACAACATCTAAACCTGTGTAATATTAATAAAAATACTGACAGAACACTAGAATGAAGTAAGTATACCAGAAACCCACTATGTGGGAGTGTGTGTGTGTGTGTGTGTGTGTGTGTGTGTGTGTGTGTGTTTACCTCTAGAATTAGATAACATGATGTGATAGAATCACAAATAAGTGGGAAATGGATGCATTATTCAAAAACCGCTGCAGAAAAATGTTATTAGGAGGGAAATTAATTTAATTCTTATCTCACACCATAACACCAAAACAACGTTGGGTGGAAAAGTGATAAAAAAAATCATTAAAGAATTAGATGGTAAATTGTTTTAGGGGAAGAATAATTTAGGTAAATGCTAATCTGTTTTATAAATGAGAAAGTATTATCTAAGCAAAAAAAAAATGGGAGAAATATGACATTCAACTTAACAACCCACACATTTTCAACTTTCATATATTAAAAGAAAGAAAAGCAATACAGATAACATAAATGACAAAAAGACAGTATCATAAAGGACACTAAAATTGATGAAAAGAAAACCAAGGTCCCAATATGCAAAAAAGCTAAAAATATAAATTAATATTTAAAATAAAGTACAAATGAAAATAAGCATTTCAAAAATGTTCAGCCTCAAATGTCAAGGACCTAGTCAATAGCACAGGAAACATTATGCAATATCTTGTAATAACCTATAATGGAAAAGAATCTGAAAAAGAATATATATATATGTATAACTGAAGCACTTTGCCATAACCTGAAACTAACACATTGTAAATCAAGTATAATTCCATTAAAATAAATATATATAATAAATCAAATTTAAAAATTTGGAGCTTTGAAACAACAACAACAAAATGTTCAGCCTCACTTAATAAAACAATAGTAGAGGGCTTCCCTGGTGGCGCTGTGGTTGAGAGTCCGCCTGCCGATGCAGGGGACACGGGTTCGTGCCCCGGTCCGGGAAGATCCCACATGCCGTGGAGCGGCTGGGCCCGTGAGCCACGGCCGCGCGTCCGGAGCCTGTGCTCCGCAACGGGAGAGGCCACAGCAGTGAGAGGCCCGCGTACCGCAAAAAAAAAAAAAAAAAAAACAATAGTAGAAGAATGCAGTACTTTAAAGTCTAGACTTTACAGTAAAATCAGTCTTGGTCCAAGACCCAATTCGACCACTTACCAGCTGTGTGACTTTGGGGTAGCCACTTAACCTCTCAAAATATAACTTTCCTAACCTTTAAAATGGGATGGTAACATTGTCCTCCTCCTACAGTTGTTGCAAAGTTTAAATGAGATAATATAGATAACGGTCTTGCTTGATGAATGGGCTGCATGAGGTGCACAATAAGTTTTCTTGTTGTGGTTGATGTTGTTAAAATCATCTTCCTCATTCCAATGAACAAACTTAATAAAAAATAATCATATCCCTCAGTGCTGGTGAGGATGGAGATTTGACTTATGTACTTCCAGGGAGAATGAAAATGGGTGCAGTCTTTCTAAAAAGCAGTTTGGCAATATGTATAAGGAAATTTTTAAAGGTTTATACTTTTTATCCAGAATACCATTTCTAGGAATCATTCCTAAGAAAACAGTAAAAATGATAGACAAGGGATATTAGAAAATGAGGTCATACAGAAAAGATTCATCACAGTGTGTTAACAGGAAAAAAATGCCAAAAGAAAAAGCCAAAAAAAATGCCAAAAAGTCAAAGTTGCAAGGATGGCTAAACAAATGGTAGTGATTTGTATGCCTAACTACCAGATGGCAATTAAAAACAAAAAAAGAAAAGAAAAGGTTAGAGCAGTGTTTACAGGCACAGGAAAAGTGGTTTTCTTTTTTATTCATTGCTGTAAACCAGAAAAGAGTTTAGCATAGTACCTGGCACATAGTAGGTGCTCAATCAAATTCTAAACTGAATTGAACAACAGAATTCTAAGTGGAAAAAAAATCAAGACATTTTCACGCACACACACACACACACGCATGCACGTACTATAAACTCAACTTTTGTAGAAGAATCACAAAATTTAGAAAGAATCACAGGATTCTAGAAAGAAATATGATAAAACACTAAAAATATGTCCTTGGATGATTTTTTCTGCCTCTTTAGACTTTTCTCTACTTGCCAAAATTTTTTCAATGGAGATCTATTACATTTATAATCTGGAAAAAAAATGAGTAGAAAAAAAATCAACTGGAAGCCAACTGGCTCAATTATTTCTTGTTACACTATTCTGAGTATGTACCATTCTTCACTCCCACCCAAAATATAAAGTGAGAAATCGGAATATGAATAGCATGAATAAATTGGGAGGCAGTCTTTAAAACACAGCCCAGGAAAGAAAACATTATAGTAAATTTCAAAAAAGTGAAAAAAATTATGTGTCTAGTATTAAGAAAATTATACAGGGGCTGTGTTCCCTATATAAATTTTACATATGAAAAGTATGGCATGGCTTAAACCCTTTGGATACAAAATACTTGTTTTCTCTACCATGGAATTATATTTTCTCTTAGACACATAATATCATAATGATTTATACATAATGGTTAGTGTCAATTTTTTTAAATCTGAAAAAATCCTACTCATTTAAAATTTCAACTCAACACAAAATCTAACAGGTATATTTTAGGAGATTCATGACATTTTCAAAGGGGAGGACCAAACGATTTCTCAGATTGCCAAATTCTCAAACACACTCACCAGGGATAACTAGCTCTAGAAAGTGAAGTGCCATGTTACCTAGAGCATAAAATCACCTGGAGGTATGACCACTGGGCCACTGGCTGGGCTCATTCACCGAAAGGCCAGTTTCCAGGACTGTGTGATTTAAATTCACACTTCAGCAAAATTATAGATTACTACGTGTAAGTAATTTAAGACAGCTGGTAAAATCTTGACTCATGCAAACTAAATTCTCGCATGCCAAGGGGCTGCCATTGTCTACAATGTCTGCCTCTTCAGAAGTAAAATGTTACATAAGAGAACTGTAGTGACAAGGTATGCAGACAGTCAGTATTTGTTTTAATCTAAGAAACCTAATGCAGTCATTGGTTTATCAAGCATGTACTAACTACCTACCATGTTCAAGGAACATTACTGCACACTTTTGTTGATTAAAAAAATACGACATAGAACCTAAGTTGAAATCGATTCCTTAATTATATAGTCTGCCATATTTTCTAGAAACATTCATAATTTGTGAATAATTTAACTAATGCTAAATTCCTAATTTTTTAGTTGAAATATGTAGTGTTCTTACTTTAGTAATTTTTTTAAATTGCCCTTCATATGATACCTATTTTTATAAATAACTGCTTCACAAGTATATTTCCTTTGATATAATTTCTAGGATTTGCTTCCCAAAACTGCAGAAAGGGGAAAAGCGAGTGAGATTGAGGATGAAACAAGAATGGCCATGATTTGACAATTACTAAAGTTGGCTGGTGGGAACACAAGAGTTCACTGTACTGTTTTTTATTATGTTTAAAATTTTACATAGTACTAAAAAGTCTTTTAAAAGTATATTTCTTAATTATGCCAATTTATGTTGATTAATTTTTCCCTTGGTTTCCATTCCCACAACTGCCCCATCCAGTGAACATGGTTTGAAACACCTACCATGTTGATCTTGAGGAGGTTCCAATCAGGTGGCTACACAATGCATGGGACCCATTCTGGTGCACGGAGGATGGAATAAATTTTAATTCTGCCATGGCCCATGATTTAGTCATTCAGCCAAAGAAAGGGATGCTGACATCCAGATAAACCACGGAGAAATGGTTTGGATAAATCTCAGCTGTCACAATAAAGTAAATTACAGTGCTACGCGGCTAATCCAATTTGGTCACTGTGATGGCCAGGCCATCGCTATTACAGAGGACATTAGGGAACTGCTGAAGTGTCAGGGAGACAACCTGCACTTTTTTTTCTTTTTCGCATTGTCCCAAGGGCTATAAGATAGAGGAAAAATTAAGAATAATAACCTTCAACACCTAGAAAAAAGAATTTGCTCAGCCTGTGTAATGAGAGGATTAGGATTAAAATGCAAATGGTTAATACAATGTCTGTTTTAGAAAGACTATACTGGGGTGGGGAGGAGTTCTAACATGTTCTCTTAATTTTGTCTTTACCTTTTTCTTACCCAGTCATAAGCAGAATTCTGGCACGTTTAGTTGAATTAATTGCTAAGAATTTCTCACATGAGCAGACCCCACATAAAAGCAGAGCGTGTTGGGGCTTCCCTGGTGGCGCAGTGGTTGAGAATCTGCCTGCCGATGCAGGGGACACGGGTTCGAGCCCTGGTCTGGGAAGATCCCACATGCCGCAGAGCAGCTAGGCCCGTGAGCCACAACTACCGAACCTGCACGTCTGGAGCTTGTGCTCCACAACAAGAGAGGCTCCCATAGTGAGAGGCCCGCGCCCAGCGATGAAGAGTGGCCCCCGCTCGCCGCAACTAAAGAAAACCCTCGCACAGAAACGAAGACCCAACACAGCCAAAAATAAATAAATAAGTAAAATTAAAAAAAAAAAAAAAAGCAGTGTGTGTTAAATATCACAATTAAATCTTTAAAGTATTCCAAACAATAGGTCTTCTACATATACTGCTAAGGATTTAGCTGCCTGTTGATTTTAATTTCATTAGCTCGCCCGTGACATAAATAAATTCTGTGTAAAAGAATAGCTTTAATAATGAATATATTGCAAATTAAAAAGACCCAAAGCTACTAAGCATTGCACACTGCCACCTAGTGCTGTCTCTTTCACTCCAAATGCACAATGGACGCCTTCAGGAAAGTGGAAACGCTGTATTTTAAAGCAAATTTATCCAAAAAGATAGCTCTGGAACATATTTATTTATAACTGCTTCAAGAGAAGAAAGCTATTAGGGAGAAATGAAATTACACATACCATAAAGTCATCCCTGTCTCATAAATTTAGGTAAAAAAGGTCTGATTAGATTAGTAAATATAAAAAGTTACAGGTTTTGTTAATGAAGACATGAAATTTTTTTAAAGGGTGATTTTTTTTTAATACTGTGCAGCAAGTATGGAGCATATTCTATTATGAATGTGATATATGCCAATGCTCCAAGTGGAATATGTGGTTATCTAGCAAGTCTGGTGTATGAAAATGTTCAGAAGGGCTTTGTAGGATGTTAAATAATCACTAATGATACTTTCAAGCTTTCTTAAGGACATAGCTATAATCTCCCCTCATCTACAGGTTATTACTTCAATTTAAGATGTCACGGGTTTTTAGTTCTACTTTATTTTCCCAGCGGTGAATAATTTTTGTGGTTTGGTTGTGCTAATTGCTCAGGCTCAGCTCTGATCTTTTGGCTAGAAGAGTAAAGCCCCAAGAAAATGAAATGAGAAAGGTTTGAAAGACTGGATTAAAGAAAGGGTTGCTATAGAGAACTTTGCTATGGGTAAGGGAGTGCATTTTATTTGCCTCATCGTATTCTACAATGGTAGTCCCCAGTTTGGTCTACTTAATGCACTGTAGCTACCTATTTTAAGAACTAAGGTGCAAGGTGAAAGACTCATATTTCTGTCAATTAAGTCTGTTATAATGAAAAATGCTCAGAGGATTCCCTTTAAATCATTGCTGCTTAACTTTTTAAAAATCACACTCCGTTTTGAGACACATAAAAATCTGTTTCTCCTTTTAAAGTACTTATAATTTATACATACATGATACATTAAAACAACTCATATATGGAAATTTTAAAGAACTATATTTTATGTTGCTCTTGGAAGACATTTTTCATTGTTGTCGTTACTCCGATAATTCAAATTCAGAGTGAGTATTAAGGCCGCCTGTATATCCCACAAACTTCGCTCCATCCTTGGCAATGTCGAAAATAGAGCACATAGCTCAGTAATTTCAACATCAAGCCTGTTGCAGTGCTTCATTTTAACAACCAGAAAGGCAGGTAGAAAAAGAAAGATAGGAAAGATACAAATCGATGGAAGGAAAGGAAGGAAGGAAGGAAGGAAGGAAGGGAGGGAGGGAGGGAGGGAGGGGGAGAAGGAGGGAGTTCACCTTTGAGGGAACTGTTGCCTCCATCCCCTTGAAATCATTAATTTGGATAATTCCCAAAGGAATCTCTGATCACAGCCACATGATCTAGACAACTTCTCACTACTTCCTTTAATCAGCTTAACCAAATGAATACTGCCAAGTCTATTCCACTTAGCTCTGCATAGAGCTATTTTGAGGCCTCTCCACACAATTAGGACACCTAGTTGGCATGACTGCCAATGCAGAAGACAGAACTTACTCAAAATATTGCAATGTAAGAAACTCAGTTTGGAAAACATGATTTAAGAACACATATTACCTTGAAATCCAATTCTTCACACTGTGGTGGGATTACATCTATCAGTGTTCGATAACATTACAAAGTCAATTGGAAAAACAAAGTCTGAAGTTGCAGCTCTTAGATATTCCACTGGCCTTATGGTATACCATGTACTAACAAGATACTTCTAGGACATAAGATAGTGGCTACAACTGTCCCTTATATAAGAAAAATCCCACAGCAGTTGCAGGTGTACAAATGAGATAATTATAATAATAATACTTCATAAGCCTTTTCAAATGCTCCTACTGGTCGACAAGGTCATGAAAACATATAAAGTAAGTGAACTAACAAGGCTTGATTCAAATGATAATAATGCCTGGGACTCTCAAGATTCCTTAAAATTTTCTCCCATATCTTAATGCATTTCTAGGTATCAATACATACTGCATTTAAAGTTTTGGAAAACAAAAGCTATGTGCATCTTGCACACTGAAATGCCATCGTGGCATTATCATTTGGATTTATCTAAAAATAAATGTTTAAACTGAAATTATTTGTCTAATAACCTCATTTCTTAGCCTGAATATGAAAGTATGTATATTTGTGTATCCTGAAGAGCTTTATAATCAAAGATTTCTAACTCAATATTAACAAGTAGTAACAAAGTGGCTATGAAGCACATTCCCTAGGGCTTTAGAAAGACAGATAGAACACATTGAAAAAGTAAGGTACAGAAGAGACAGATACAGCTTTCAAATTAACATTAAACTTGAGATTATTTAAAACAGCACATTTCTAGCTATTAAAATCCCCATGGTTATGAAAGACAAGAATTTATTCCACACAGATTACAAAAATTATGATATTTGTATCTCCAATATTAGTACCGGCGGGGTCTGTGCACTATGAAATAAGAAAATGTAACAGATATTCAGTAAGCATTTTGCTCACTAATTATTTCGTAACTTTTTAAACTTTGTATTCTCAGATGTCAAGTAATTACCTGACAACTGACATCTGTTCAGTTGCTAAGAGATATGAGATCAGTTTGCACTTTTTTCTTTGTCTTTAGGAGAACTGCCCTCTTGGGTTTTGCCTCAAAGTAGTGAAAGTAGCCTCTGTCACCCATGTGTGAATATTACTTGTACTAGAAGAAACTCCCAGGTCTCAGAAAGGAAATGAACTGCTCTCAATCTGCACAATTTAGAACAAATATCTGGCTTTTCCCTAAGCTTAATGAGTTTTCCATTTCACAACACTCAAATATAATAGCATTATTTTATAATCAAATTTATAATCAAATTTAACTGATGAGTCTGTGTTATGAGTATTTTGACAAAAATCTTACGGGGAATGAAGTCATTCAGTCGATTTGCATCCCCAAAGTGAAGCTCAAGCCCAACATTTGGAAAGTACTTTCTGCCTATAACTTTGACCATGTGCTTCTTTAAACAGCTGGAGGAACAAGAGTAAACTTGGTCTATCTGGTTTTTCTTATACTTTATCAACGGATCAAAAACAAAACACCGTTATAAATATGTACATCCTAACCGGTCATTAATTTAACACAAATAAAGATTGATTTGCCTAATCACAGAGAATATTCTTCAAAAATAAGAGCAGTATTTCAAGCAGCACATATGTTTCTGAAAGACACTGAGGATCTAGACTCTCATAACCTTTCAAGGACAATGTTCTAAATCACATTTTAGAGAAATACATTGGAAAAGCATCCCATTGCCGTCGCGTTTTACGTTACTACAAATCCAAGAGGTTCAATTTTTAACGGTCAAGTACGTATTACAAAGCCATTGATCATTTACTCTGATTTCACATCAATGCTCTACTGGGGTATATCACAAAGGAACACAAGATCATGCATTTCTTTGTCTATTAAGTGAGACAGTGCCCACTTACCCAGTCCTCTTTTTACTCAACTTCTTGCACTAGGCAGCTGCCCTGTCGGTGGTTCCTTGCACCTTATATGCTGCCTTAGCATCGTCAGATTACTACTACTGCTGGTCCAGAACCCATTAAGAAAACTCCTATGACAAGCCGAGGTCTTGGAAATGTAGTCCTACACCTACACCAATGGGCTATCTAGTGCCCGTCTCGAGGGAAAGAAGACAATCTACCCTCTGTCTTCCAGGCTTTCACTTGTTTTATAGAGCCACACCTTTACAAACACGTTCTGTCACACTGAGAGGAAGGAGGTATGTAAAATGTAACACCTGGAGTCATAAAATGTAATGACCTCAAATAACGCACCTCAGAAAGCGGGAGGAAACCTCGTACCGGGCGGAGGGGACTGGGGGGGAGACAGGCAAAGTTAATCTGCATCATTAAAACAAGAGTAATAGAAAACACCCTCTCGGGTTTTTCCAGTAAGTTTGGGGCGGCAGCAGCAGCAACCTAATCAATATGCACATCCTCACCTTTATAAACCTCTTGTCCCCAAACAGAAACTGCCGGTGCCTCTCCACCGTGTAGGGGCAGACACCACCCCCCAAAAGAGAGGCGAGTTCAGAGGCATAGGGAGGGGCAAAAGCAGATACGTGGGGCTCCAGCATCCCGATCTTAGTCCCAGCTACAAGCCTGAAAGTCCATTCAGGAACCAGCTCCTGGCTCCTAACATCCCCGGCCTGGGCCCTCCCTGCCAAAGGTGCCAGAGAGCTCGCAGACCCTTCAGCGCAGCTGTCAGACGCCAAACAATGACTTCCCCACGCCAGCCCCACGACCGCGGCCCCCCACCGCCCTCCAGCCACGGCCCCTCGCTGTCGAACCCCTTTAAAAATGAGACCTCTCTGGGGCAGGACAAGAGGTGCTCGGTGGCCAGGAAGAGACGCACCGGGCTTCTCTGCCGGAATGAGTTGCCGGGAGCGGGCTGGGGGTGGCCACGGAGAGGGGGCTCCTTAGGAAACACCGAACCGTGGGGCAACGGAGACCCCAGTATCAATCTCCCTTACTCCCACCCCACCCCCACCCGCTCGCCTCGAAGACGACTTCTCCCGAGGCGGGCGGCGGCGGCAGGTTAGCGGCCGGGAGGCGGTGGAGAGCGAGTCCCCCGGGCCACCGCAGCCTCTCCAAAAGGACCGCGAGGGTGGGCGGGCGCCGCCTTGGAAGGTCAGTGAGGCCAGAGCTCAGAGTTACGCGGGGCCCACAGAGTGAGCGTGAGGGGGCGAGGGTGACGGTGAACCTGAACCTGCGCGCGGCCCGGCCAAGGGGCGCCCGGCCAGAGGGTTCACGGGTGTCAGGGGAACCCCGGCAGCCCGGGAGAGACAGCACACCACACCGCTCAGGAGCGAGGGCTGCATGGGGCTATCGGGGCCGCCAGGCT
>NW_020185337.1:5019942-5059588 GCF_003031525.2 Neophocaena asiaeorientalis asiaeorientalis | reverse complement strand
GCCGCCTCTCCGGCTGCTCACACGCCCCCTGGCACAATCTCTACTTTCTGTCCCCCCACGCCACCCTTCCCTGCTCCTCTTCCTCCTCCTCCTCCGCCCGTTACCAGCGGTCTCCTCCCAATGTCACCGGCGGCCGAAGAGAGGCGGCGACGGCAGCGACCGTCGCGCAACTGGCGCAGCTCGCTTTCCGCTACCGATGGAGTGGAGTTGGTGACCCGGCCGCCCAAACCGAAATGACCCCAACACGCTTGCTCCAGGTGCGGCCACCCCGCACCCCGACCTTCTGCTGGGCCCCTCTGCCAGCGGGGACGGTCCCCAGCCTGGGCTGCTGGGAGCGCCGCTGCGGAGCGGTGGGGAGAGGTGACCCAAGGCCGCCAGGCTGCGGCCGGGGCCGCGGAAACCACACGGTTTTTAACCGGCGGAAGGAGGCGCCCCGGACCCGGGCTCAGACCCGGGAGATGGAGGGGGGAGAGGGGGAGGCGGTGTCCCGCGTCACCGGACTTCTGCCTGCCACCGCCCTGGGTTCCGTCTCTCGTGCCACTCCTCCGCCTTGGCCCGGGATGAGGTCGGGCGGAGGAGACCTGGGCACTGGGGAGGCTTCCAACTTGGCGCAGCCCACGGCCACCCACCTCCAGCCCCCAAGTCGCGGCGCGGTGACTGAGGCCGAGCCGCTCCCAACAAGCGTATGATGCCCCTTTGGCAGCCCGGGCGCGTGGGGACAGGTCTACACTCTGCGTGTTTGGGGTGTGGGGAAAACAGGGTACGTAATCGCGCAGTCTGAACTGAGGCTAACACTCCCCCTCTGCCTCGAAAACAAGCCCACTGGCGAAGGCACACAGCCTGGCTATTCCGGTTGGCTGGGGTGTGGGGAGAATGACTCTCCCTATCTGCGCCTGACAGGTGCCACCTGGTGGTTCTCTTGGGGAGGTTTCCACTGAGCAGCTCAAAGGTCATGGGGATGCTGGGAAGGCCGGGCGAGCGCCAGTCCAGGCAGGCACCCTCAGCCTTTCCCCTCCCTCCGGGCACTTTAAATTTACAGTTTAAATAAGAGTGAGAATGCTAGTACACGCGGGTTACAGTTTGCTCCGCGGAGACGGGACTCCCAAAGTTGGGATGGTGAAGTCGATTTGGGTAAGTCAGTACTTACAGTTACACAGAGTGGGCAGTTGGAGCTGCCCCCAGCTCTCACCCCTGCTGTCGCTCCCTGCATCTAGGCATCCCCTCACTCTGCAAGCATTTAACTGCCACTAGGTTATAAGCTTTATCGATGAGAGCAGAGACTTCGGTGCTTGGGTTTTTTGTTTTTCCCATCACTCTTCCTCAGAACTTGGAACAACGCTTAACGTGCTGTAGCTTCCATAAATGTTTACAGAACGAATTAATAAGCACTTTGGGCCAGAAACTGTGCTTGGCCCATTCTCTCCCTGCAGCCCTTCCCTTTCCTTCTCTTCAAGCTCTTTCTGCTACACTCAGCCGCCATCACAGGTGAGCTGGATGGAGGAACAAAATGGACAAGCAGTCCATGCAGGCCCTGCGACGATGTGGATCACACCTGAGGAGCCCATTACACAGTTAAATTTCTCCTCCGTGGGGCAGTGCTGAACACACCCGTTTTTTGGAAACAAAACAAAACAAGACACCTGTGTCATACTTGGGGCTTGAAGCAATGGATAAATCCTGTTTGCAGAGATCTGCTGGCGAGATGAGACAACTTTCTCATTGGGCAAGAGTTTCAGCCTTTCCTTAAAATACAGAAAGAGGGAAAGAATATCAGAACATCAGGGTGCCAGAGCTTTGCCACTAAAGTGAAAAGATGTTTGATATATCCGTCGTCTAACTTTAAACGGAGATTTGGGGTGTGTGTGTGTGTGTGTGTGTGTGTGTATGTGTGTTTATGAAGATTGCCACAGTGCCAGAAGCATTAAACCATTCCTTCTAAAAGACAGGGTTGTAAAACAGATGCAGCAACTGTATTTGTGGAAAAAAACACTTAAAGTAAGATACCCAGAAAACCCTCTTATAATTAAAACCCAGACATTCATGCTAACCAAGACCTTTTACAGACCGTTTACAGGGCTGCTGGGGACAGCCCTGTGACATACCCATGCATATCATCTAGGAAGTTTTAATTCTGGAGAGAGAGAGAATGAATCAAATACATGTACCACATGACATTTTTAAAACCCATCAATCAGCCTGATATTTACCTTTTTTAGTTATTTGGCGGTGTTTTCCTTGAATAAACCTAGCAGGTTCAGATTCTTCTATGGCTTATTAAGCTCACTCAGCACCCACTTTTACAAACCTTGAACTTTTAGCCACTTGTGCCTCCAAAACATAACTCCATTTGCCAATGAAGGACAAAATCTTTTTCATTTCCTTTTGATATATCTTTATAGGGCCAGAGACCAAAGGTGATTCTCGGTAGTTACCTTGCTGTCTAAAGCAATAAAATCAAGCCAGAACCTGCAAGCCTGGCACTGCACCCCCCTTTTTCAGTGAAGTGGCTCATACTTTTTCTTTGTATAGATTCATTATTCCTGGAGATTTTTATTTCAGGTGAGATTGGTATGGCACAAGGAGGATTCTCCATTTTTGTGAGCCTCCACTATGAAAAATCTCTTCTAAAATATAGCACCAAGTATGGCATAGTGGTTTTTTGTTTACCAAATTTGTTCATTTATATTAATGATAACTTTGTAGATCAAGTCAGTTTTCCTCCCAATTCTTTTTAATAAATTTTGTTTGTTTGTTTGTTTTTTGCTGCGTTGGGTCTTCGTTGCTGCACGCGGGCTTTCTCTAGCTGTGGCGAGCGGGGGCTACTCTTTGCTGCGGTGCGTGTGCTTCTCACTGCGGTGGCTTCTCTTATTGCAGGGCACAGTCTCTAGGCACGCGGGCTTCAGTAGTTGTGGCTCGGGGGCTCTAGAGCACAGGCTCAGTAGTTGTGGCGCGTGGGCTTAGTTGCTCCGCAGCATGTGGGATCCTCCCGGACCAGGGATCGAACCCATATCCCCTGACATCGGGAGAGTTAAGTTTTGATATTCCTACGCTAAGATCATCTCTTGTGTGTGCATGTGTGTGTGTGTGTGTGTGTGTGTGTGTGTGTGTGTAATGAAACTCATGGGAGATGTTATTAGAAATAGGAATTGTACCCAACTTACGTTAAAGGGGGGAACTAGTATAAAGATACCTGGCTATCCATGGAACTCGAGGACAGGAATGCAACTGGGCATCAGTGACAACTTGGAAACGGACATGCGTTAAGGACTTTATCTCTCCTTTTTCTCCCACTACCCTACCTGCTCCATCCTTTCCCTCTCTCCTCCTTCCCTTTCTCTCCACATACACGACTTTCTCTGCTTCTCTGGTGTGCTCTGAGTTACGTGGTTACTCACAGATCTTGAACTTCATGACCTATGGACCAGTTCCAAATTCTCAAGGAAGTACCACGATTGGCTGTCAAACTCCGGTCCAGACAACCATGGCGAGGGGATCACGGTCAAGTTGCATTCCCATAGCAGCTACTGTAGCAATCAGATGGATAATAGTGGTGGGCTGAGGCAGGAAGGGAAGGAAAAATTCCCAGAACATGGGAAGGAGTTCCTGATCCTCTCCCCTGACTGCTATCATCTCTGAATCCTTGTTGTTCTGTGAATAATGGCACAAAAGGCAGAAGGAGGTGGGAAGGAGAAATATAACGTGCCATGACATCTGTGTGTGCGAACGCATATGCATGTTTAAATCCTGAGTGATGGAGAATGCCTCTTGCTGATGGTGGTGCCCTAAGATGCTGGTCCCAGTAAAAGTAACAGGATGATTTTATGATCTCTTGACCGGGGACTAGATGAGCATAAGGATGGAATCAAGTATTTCACAGACAGTTTACTTTAGCTCCTTTTTTCATGGCAAATAAGAGATTTTTTTAACTGAAGGAAATAAGTGTGATATCATTTACATTTATCAAAGATAAACATTCTGCTCTCTCATTTACATAATAGTTATTTCTAAAATGTATATAAATCATGTACTTGAAATTGAATCACATTTCAAATATAATCAGATGGGGAACCTTAACATTTTTCTGGTCAGAAACGCCTTTGAGAATTTGAAGAGAGCTGTGGACTTTCCCCAGAAAGATCTTGAGCAGATGCACACGTATTTTTTTAATTTTATTGACGTATAGTTGATTTACAATGTTGTATTAATTTCAGCTGTACATCAAAGTGACTCAGTTATGTTCTTTTCCACTATGGTTTGTCACAGGATATTGAATACAGTTCCCTGTGCTCTATAGTAGGACCCCGTTGTTTATCCATCCTATATATACGTGTTTGGATGCGCACATATTTGTAGTGGGATGATATATGACATATTTATTTGAGAGCTGGAACTTCAAACATGTTTCTTTTGGCTTCCTCCAATCAACCCCATTTGAACAAGTGAAACAAAGACTCCAGATTCGTCAACAAAAGATTCAAAATGCCCAGTTAAGTCAAAACATTGGTTAGGGGTGGGGAGTGCCGAAGGCTATGGGAACTTGGGGAAAGAGTTCCCCTCCCCTCCCCCTCCTGCCCTGAGTGAGATACAAATGAGGTAGAGGCAAGGAAAGAAGACAGAGCTGTTAGAAGCTGCAATGTGGAGAAGGATGTTGTATTCATTTGCTGGGACTATCACAACAAAATACTACAGACTAGCTGACATAAACAACAGAAATTTATTTCTCACAGTTCTGGAGATTGGAAGCCCAAGATCAAGATGCTAGCGGAGCTGGTTTCTCCTGAGGCCTCTCTCCTTAATTTGGTGATGACCACCTACCTCTGTGTCCTCACATGGCCTTTTCTCTGTGTGCCAGCACTTCTGGTGTCTCTTTTTGTGTCTAAATTTCCTCCTCTTAGAAGGACACCTCCAGACTGGGTTAGAGCCCATCCTAACAGCTTCCTTTTAAGTTGATCACATTTGTAAAGACCCTATCTCCAAATAGACCGTCACATTCTGAGGTACTGGGGTTAGGGCTTCAACATATGAATTTGCAGGGGACGGGGGACACCATACACCCCCTAACAGACATGCACTGCATCAAACTCCAGAAAGGGTCTCAGGGTAGAGGTGAGATAGAGATTTCCCCTTTATGTTAAGAGAGCCGAAGAGTAAAGAAATTTGTATCCAGTTTTCCCATTGACGTATTTGGAAAATCTCAGTCTTGAGAAGAACCCAGAACACAAGGATGTAAAGTGGGAGTGTAAATGGTAGTCTGCCTTATCTAGATCCTTAAGGGCTGAGGGTTACAGCCTTTCCAGCCCCCTGGACTTTCTCATGGTGACTGAGTGGTGACGAATGGGTGCCTGTGAGCTGCAGGAGGCCTGGAAGTTAGTGGGAAAGAGAGCCAACAGGACATGGAAAAGGCCACCGAGGAGGGTAAACAGACACAGGACTAAGAGTGTCCTGTTGACTGGTATGCACAGACATGGCTACCATTCTGTGGCATTGCACAGAGCAGGCATGGGGCCAAAGCAATGACCTCAGAATAGTCAGTGGCTGTGCCCTAGAGCAATGTCATGTGTCACTCACACCTGGGGAACAGAGGCCAAGTCATCTCTGCAGAAAATGAGAGGAGAGATCATCAACACCCAGACATGTCTCCCAATACCATGATGCTTCATAAGTCTCCCCTGGACTAACAAGCTGCCCCAGAGGTGAGAGAGAAGGAAGAGAGGGAGCAGCAGTACTTAAACGGGGTAAGTTTTAAACCAGGATAGACTTGGTTTAGGTGACTGGATAGGACTTAGAAAACTAACTGAAGTTTTCTGTTTCTGAGTACAAATGGGTGCTTCTAAGTTAATTTTACCGTAGGAAAATTATGTTCCACTTTTTGTACCTGAGATTTAAAGACTCTATTGACTTTTTTTATATATAAATTTATATATTTTTTGGCTGTGTTGGGTCTTCGTTGTTGCGTGCCAGCTTTCTCTAGTTGCGGCAAGTGGGGGCTACTATTCATTTCAGTGTGCAGGCCTCTCATTGCGGTGGCTTCTCTCATCACGGAGCATGGACTCTAGGCACGCAGGCTTCAGTAGTTGTGGCACGAGGGCTCAGTAGTTGTGGCTTGTGGGCTCTAGAGCTCAGGCTCAGTAGTTGTGGCGCACGGGCTTAGTTGCTCCGCAGCATGTGGGATCTTCCCGGACCAGGGATCAAACCCATGTCCCCTCCATTGGCAGGAGGATTCTTAACCACTGCACCACCAGGGAAGTCCCTCTATTGACTTTTAAAAATACATTCTTTACACTTCACATTTTTAATGCATTTTCACAAAGTACGTAGATCTCTTGGAATAGCATTTATGAATCCAGGTCGAGAATATTTGCCCTAGGGGATCTGTTTGTTTTTAATACATCTTTATTGGAGTATAATTGCTTTACAATGTTGTATTAGTTTCTGCTGTACAACAAAGTGAATCAGCCATATGCATACAGATGTCCCCATATCCCCTCCCTCTTGAGCCTCCCTCCCACCCTCCCTATCCCACCCCTCTATGTTGTCACAAAGCACCAAGCTGATCTCCCTGTGCTATGCGGCTGCTTCCCACTAGCTATCTATTTTACATTTGGTTATGTATATGTGGCAAGGCTGCCCTCTCACTATGTCCCAGCCTCCCCTTCCCCCCACTGTGTCCTCAAGTACGTTCTCTACATCTGTATCTTGGTTTTTTTAATCTGATTGATTGTATGAAGAATCTTTTTAACTGAAAAAAAAAACCTGCTAATATATACAATTTTCCACTAATATATTATTTGAAATTCTGTTTTCTTTAAGAGTAGTATCTGTAAGTTACAGACAATAGCTCACATGATTGTGTTTAGTAAATGCCAGAGAAAGGATAGAATCGTAAATGGAGAAATTATAGACAATCACTGGGTAAAGATAGCTATATTCAAGTAGAGGTGACAGTATTATGCTGCTTTACTTTGAGAAATATAAAGCTTTTTATTTTAACAGACTTCTTTAAAATGAAAACATCTAAGTTAATTGTTTTTCTTTCTCCCTATTTTCAAGCAAATACTTCTTTATTACCTAATTATGTTACTAGTGGCATAAAATGAAGGAGAAACTTACACATCAGACATATTTGTAGGGAATGTTTGTGTTAATGAGGGCCATTGACTGTAGCGATATTCCTGAATCTTTTCTTATATCTTGTTCATCAGTGTCTCTCTCTTGCATTCCACTCTTAAACATGCAAATAGATCCTTCTCACCCTATTTTCAAAGATTTCACTACATCCAATATTCCTGTCAATTTACCATCCTGGGTCCCTTCTCCCTTGGTATAATCAAGCTCTATCATCTCCTTCTGACCTGATTTAGGCTGGAATAGACCAATTTTGATCACCAGAGTAAGTCAGAAGAATTGGACCCAACTGTATCTCCCAATTAAACCTGTATCTCCAGAGACCTGTCTCCATCAAGACTTAATTTGTTCATCAAGACAAGATGTGTGCTTTGGTATCAGACAAATTAGGGCTCAATCATGGTGCTCCCATTCACCAGCTGTGTGACCTTTGATGAGTGCCTTAAAATTTCTGGGTCTCTTTCTTTATCTGAAAAATGGGGACAATAGCACCTACCTCATAGACAGATTGTGAGAACCCCCTGTGACACTACAAGTACAGTAAGTCCCCTACATACGAACAAGTTCTGTTCTGAGAGCACAAAATTAGCCTACATACCCAACTAACACAATCGGCTACATAGTACTCTACTGTAATAAGGTTTATAATACTTTCACACAAATAATATATGAAAAACAAACAAACACAAAAAATAAACATTTTTACTCTTACAGTACAGTACCTTGAAAAGTACAGCAGTGCAGTACAACAGCTGGCATCCAGAGGCTGGCATCGAGTGAACAGGCAAGAAGAGTTATGACTGGAGGAGGGAGAGGAGGTGGGAGATGGTAGAGCTGAAGGATCGTCAGTAATAGGAGACGGAGGGCAAGCTGCAATTTCACTCATGCCTGACGTTGATGGCACAGCTTCTGGGCTTAAAATAAAGATACTGTACTACTGTACTCTATACCGTACTGTAAAGTACACAAAGGCACAACCACTTGTAGAGGATGCACGCACGTGACAACGTATACCAGACACGTGAACTAACTTACGTGCTTGGACATGAGAACACACGTTCGCATCTTTGAAAGTTCACAACTTGAAGGTTCGTAGGTAGGGCACTTATTGTACACGAGATGAGCTGGCATCCGTCTTGCACGATGCATGTATCCAATATCCCCTTGCCAAGACTGAAGAAGATGGACAGGGAAGGGGCAAAATCAGAGTTTCAACATTAAACCTTCTCATTTATATGTTCTAGTCTCGCTATTTCACTATTACCTACAACCTGACATTTGTCACAGAGATACTGGTCAGCACCTGTGAAGAGTAACAGAGTTCTAAAGAATCTGACTAAAGTCTATGGCATCTGAAAGGAGAATTTTCCAGAAAGCTTCAAACAGAAACCTTCTGCAGAACCACTTCTAACTCTGTTTATCTTTACAATTTTCCTATTCAGTCCTAACAAGCATTCACTGAGCACCTGCTGTTTGCCAGGAATTGTGCTAAATTATGGGAAAAAAGGTGAAGAAGGCATAAACTTTGTCTTCGGAGAGCACATCATTTAGTAGGTTTAGACTTGATTTTTTCTAAACCTAGCCTCTCCATTTATTTATTGACTACTCAATTCACTGGAACGTCACATTTACTGAGTGTCTAATACACGGGTACAGGAATGTGGCAACACAGGGATGAACATAAAATGTAGTTGACAGGACAAGGTAAGTAGACAAACAGGTATAAAACAAGGAGAGAGATTAAGCGGACATGCCATGAAAATCAAGAGACAAGAGAAATCAAATCTAGTTGGAAGGATCAGAAAAATCTTCATGAAGGAGATGATGTTTGATATGTGAGAGATTTCAGGGAACGTAACTGGCACAAATTCCACAGGGAGGCCTGTTAGTACATGGTGGATGTTGAAAACTCTCACCCATCAGAGCAGGTCTCCTCACCCACTCTGAGGGGACGGTCCATTTAGTTCTCACCCATGCTTCCCCATCACCTTGAACCTGCCTCCGTTGTGTCACTTACTGCATTGGATTTGTTTACCCATGTATCTCCTTCACTGGGTCACAAGCTCCTCCTGAGAGGAAAAGCCATGTTTTGTAATGGATGCGAAGGTTCCAGAAAATGCTGAGAACTTGGAACCTAGGGAATTTTACATTCATTTACTTTAAAATTTTACATTCATTTACTTTTAAAGTAAATTCATTTACTTTTCAAGTTTATATCCAACTTGAACCTCTCACCACACTTGCTGAAAAATCTATCAGTTTTTAGGGTCTGCTTCACCTCTTTTGGATCTTCTGCTTGGAAGGGGGTTTACCTAGTCCCAGGGCATCTCTGACCCACAGTTCTCTCCACACTTCTGCATTCCTCACAAGGTCATCAGGAACTTTAGACCTCCACATGGCACATAAAGGTCATGGGAAGCCAGGGCCCATCCATCTAGACCCTTCTTCTGTCAAGGCTCTCTAATACGCTCCCCTAGGCTGCGTGTGGAACTTCTCTGAGACATGCCATGTTTGGGGTTCTTCAGAAAGTATCTCAGTGTATCTGCTCTCCAACCCTTGAAGATTAACCGCTAAGGGGGAAGGACAATCACATCTATATTTCTGCCCATTTTTCATTTCCTGTCCTTTCTCTCCACACTTTCTACTTCCCTACCCTGTTTACCAAGGCTCCTCCATCATAGCCTCCTCTTTTTCTGGCAGCAACTGTACTTATTTTCTTGTAGCAATACTGCCAGAGAAGATACAGAGAAAGAATCTGAGTTATCAGGAGGAGAAGATTCATCTGGGTTACTTCAAAAACCTCACCCCATGTTACACAAATGAGTGTGTACATGCACATGCGTGTGTGTGTGTGTGTGTGTGTGTGTGTGTGTGTGACCACTTTTGGAACGCTTTAGAAATTCCTGAATAACATTTTCATGGACACTCGAGTATTGTTTTCTATAACATTCAAGCAAAGCATAAAGTTACAGATCTTTTTCTTTGTAAATAGAATATAAGCTTCTCATGCAGAACGCATTGCAATATTCTATAAGGTAAAAATTGAGAAATCATTATAGATAGCTTAAAAGTGTTCTTCCTTTGAAACATAGCACTTGTGGGCAAAGTGGGCAAACCTTAGGAAAAGGTTGAGGAAATTCATCAGTGTGAAAAGACAACTGTTTTATTTGGTTTAAAATGAAGTAACATTTTATAGGACTGAATTTCAGTTTCCTGAAAGTTATGATGAAAACAAATGATTGACTCATTTTATGCTTTCTATAATATGAAAGTAAAAACCTCCCTATCTGAGTTAGCCTCTTCTGGTTTTGTAATCAAAAGCTTTAGCTGAGAGTAAACTTGAGTGTTTTCTTTAAAAAAAAAAAAAAAACCTTGAAAGACCGGGTACTCAGAGGTGACTGGGAGCAGGGGGCAGGGAAATACTACTATTTTAATATTGTAAACATTCTATCAAGTTCTCCAAATGGAAGATTAACTTGAACCACGTGGTCAGATTGCTTTTGATTTGGGGGACTAAAAGGACTTTGGTGGGTTTTCTGTGATGGTAAAACCAAAAAGAATATTATTCTACAATGGGATATTCAAAGTAGTGAGGAAGCAAACAGCTCTACATAACAATGTAAAAGTCTGTCCTCACTCTAGGCCCTACTGTATCTCTGAAGACGATTATGTTTCCTGAAGGCTTTGAACTGGAGGTTAGGAGTGGTGGATGAGAGAGAAAATAGATCTGTCTCTCACTGGACTCAAAAGACTTTGGGGCAACTAAACTCCAGGCAGGAAGCCCAAGAGCAAAGGCACTTTTCGTTCAAGGACGCCAAGTGTTCCCTGCGCCATGTTGGCAGACCATGTAACATCCCCGTTCCACGCTATTCTGTCCCTATCGTCACATCCCAGGTGCCCTCATGGAAGGACGTGGGCCTTACACTTGAGAAGCCCTAAGAAGTCGCCTGTTCTTTGCTTGTTCTTCTTCTGCTGTCATTCCTTCCTGTGCCCATCATTTGTCTGTGAAGTGTCGTTAAACACAATAGCAGGGTCTTAGCTGAGCCTTGGTGGCTTTGTCCTGTCAGGGTGAATCAGCAACAGTGTGGAGAAGCCAGAAGATACAGAGAAAGAACTTGAGTTACCATGAGGAGAACCAGAAGATGACTGGTTGAAGGGACTCTCTAAATTGGAATAAATTGGTAGAAGCATTCTTTGGATCAAAAAAATACTGGACTTCCAAAAATCAAATAGGATACCAGCTCCAACTATTCTTTTTTTTTTTTTAATAGTACTACTCTTATTGCTAAAACTATTCTTTTTTCTTTTAAATTTTTTATCAAAGTATAATTGATGTATAATATTATATGTTACAGGTAGACATTACAGTGATTCAAAATTTTTAAAGGTTATATTCCAGTTATAGTTATTATAAAATATTGACTGTATTCCCTGTGTTGTACAATATATCCCTGTAGCTTATTTTATACATAATGGTTTGTACCTCTCAATCCCTTCTCTCTATATTACCCCTCCCCCTTCCCTCTCCCCACTAGTAACAACTAGTGTGTTCTCTAAATCTGTGAGTCTGTTTCTTTGTTGTCATATCCACTTGTTTTTTGTATTTCTTAGATTCTACATATCTTAATTGCAGAGAGGTGTGATTCCCCAGAGGTTGGAGAAGCCACACATTTGGGTGATAGTTACAAGGAACAGAGGTACACTGGGCAGACATGAAATACTAGGAATGCGTGGTGTTGGCCTGATGGGTCCCCTCTCTGTACCTCTCATTGTTCTCTGCCAGAGAAGCCACTGCTACTGGGATCCTGGTCACCTTATACTGAACAGCTAGGAGTGGAGGGATGAAAAAAACTTGGGGGATACCACCATTCAGAACCACAGCTTTGCTCTCTTCTGATCTGAATCCTTCCCTTTGAGCATTAATACTTCTCAGCAACTTTCATCGTCTATGCTTCTTTCTGGAGGTTCCTCTTCGTCCTCCTACCACTACTTGAATGATCTTCTGCATTCTCCTCAGTCCAAATTGCAAAGGATAGCATCAGATTGAGGCAATTAATCTCTCTCCTATTAAGAAGACAGAGCAACGGCCTACGTCATATCTTGCTGATGTATGGTTAGGCTATTCTTCTATCAGGTGTCCACGCTTCTCCGGAGAGTATAAAGGGCAACCTAGCATCGTTTCCAAGAGCAGGGAATCGTGAATTAGGGATATTGGGCACGAGGCTAGTAAAATCCTTAAAGAAACAAATGCACATTCAAATACCTAAGAAAATGGCTTTGGTGAAAACATACACATATGCAGTGAAATATGTTTCTGCTAAAGGTCATGAAATCAAAGAAAGAGGTTCAAATACCTGTCACCACTACCGACCACGCTTACAGATGGGATTAAGCCAACGTGGCAGCCAGAAAGTCAAATCTCTTACTGTTCAGGTCAAATTCCTAATATGTGATTCATTGATGAGCTTTGTCTTTCTGAAATAAGGAACACACTGCCCAGTTTTTCTTCTGCTTTTTATAATAAAGCATGCAGTTGTGGCTTTTATTACTTCTGAAAGAGAAAGCATACTGCGTGAAACAGTAAACCACAGTATGACTGTCCCTTGATAACCTGTATTCCAGGGAGGCCGCAGTTTATTTACCCAAATATTGATGAAAGGCTAAATTTTTATTATGCGCAAACCAATTTAAACTGTGCTTAAAATGAATAAAGAAGAAAAGTCATCTCTGCTTGCACAACTACACAACTATATGGTTTTCAGCAATCTCTGAATGTTTCTTTCTTTCAAATTCCCTTGGAACATAGCTATTTTTATATTACGTATAGGTAGATTTTGTTTTTCCCTGGGAATCTAAGGAATAAAATTAAAGTCAAGTTTTGACTTCTTTCCATCCCAACGTCAGACAATACCCTCAATAAAAATGGCTTACTGGTGAGAGAGGCTCACAATCAATATTGCAGGGACCTATTTCATCAAGCCCCTGGTTCCCGGCCACGGCACTTCTCCTCTCCTTGCACTTGGAGCCGTTTTACACCCTTGCGTAGACTCAGCCATTTCTCAGTTCCAAAGGCCCTTGGTGGGAAGAGTTTGAGGACAGCCACACCACACTGGAGGGGCCGGCTTCAAGACACACTCACTGTTCATCCATCTCAGAGTTTGGGCACAGTGCTCTTGATGGGTTTTCCTGGTTTCTGAAACCTAGAATTAAAAACAACTTTCTGGAAATTAGCTCTGTGACTTGGAAACAGGTCACTGAACTTTCAAAGGATTCCTCTTCCATTTTTGACATCAGTATGTCTTCCCAGGACATCCAGGACTACTTTCTGCTTCCTGGGTTCGTAATTACAGCACGATCAATGTAATGGAGCAACGTGATATCCTGTGGACTGGTGAGATGGCTAAGGCGCCACCCATGAGCCAAATCAGGAGCCAGCAAACTATGGCCTGCAGGTCAAATCCGCCCCTGCAGCCTGTTTTCGTAAAGCTTGCACGCTAAGAGTGGTTTTTACTTTGTCGAGTTGTTAAAAAAAAAAAAGGAAGAAGAAGCACATACAACAGAGATTATATGTGGCCCGCAAAGCCTAAAAAGTTTACTCTTCGGCCCTTTACAGGAAACGTTAGCCAATCCCTGAACTCAATTACCACACAGAGCCAGAGAGTTGATCTAGCCAGTTGTCCTCTGCTGCCCCCTGCTACTTAAAAGGAAAGTGCATCTGTGGTCTCTTGGTGTATTTAATTTCAAACAAAAATTTGCCAACTTGACAATTCCACATCAGGCGTCAGGATCTGTGTGCCCTGGCTTCAGAAAATAAACTACGTATGGAACAGCTTCTGTTGGAATCACCCTCTCATTAAGTTTCTGATAATCCATTGATATTGTTCCCAAGATCCATCAATCTTCTCACTGGTCAAACAGGAGATCTTAATGAGGATGGAAGGTGGGGGATTTGGGAATGTAATAGGAATTATTATCCCTGCCTTTCTCAAGGGTTTGATATTAACACTCATCTCTACAACCCCTCTAGGTATGTGGCATGGCTTAAGTTAACTATTATGGCAGCATCTTAGCACAGAAGCTTTCTCTCGCCCATCCAGAGCCTTCATGCTATGCAACAGGAAGCCAGTACACACATGCCGATGAGTAAGCCTATTCCAACTACCATGTACACATGGAAACTGGGAAAGT
The DNA here is from genome assembly GCF_003031525.2 of Neophocaena asiaeorientalis asiaeorientalis. Classification (NCBI taxonomy): domain Eukaryota; kingdom Metazoa; phylum Chordata; class Mammalia; order Artiodactyla; family Phocoenidae; genus Neophocaena; species Neophocaena asiaeorientalis. The sequence continues at coordinate 5,045,275 of NW_020185337.1, read as the reverse complement.
AATCACAGAATGAATCAGCAGGAGACCCACGTTGCCCCACCGAGAGGTAAACGCAAACCAAATTTCCATTTATACTCCCTAACCTCAATAAGTCCCCTATGAGTAGGGAACCACACTGGCATTTCTGGGTCCTCTGGAATGAATATTAGCTACTGCTCATGTCAATAATCCCACAAAGATCTTGGTGGTTCCTCTCCCCTGGCCATAGCCGTTTTCCTGACAGATGAATGCAGGTCCTTTTCAGGAGAATGCAAAGAAGGTGAACAGTGCTTGTGGCACTATCACTTACGGACTGTGGGTCTATGAACCAGTAAAGGGCTGTCACTCATAATTACAGTTACTCAGGTCACCTAGAGCTTTTGTTTTGGTGTTATCACTTATTTGTGCTATCACTTATTTGGTGCTATCACTTATTTGTGGAATCTAAAATACGATATAAATCAACATATCTCCAAAACAAAAACAGACTCACAGATATAGAGAACAGACTTGTGGTTGCCAAGGGGGAGGGGGAGGGAAGGGAAGGAATGGGAGTTTATGCAGATCAAGGAGGACGATAATAGATCTGCATATTTCTTTCAGTCCTAGGCACCTCTTGTACAGTTAACCACTGTCAAACATCCCTAACATTCAAAACCTGTGATCACTGGTCCAGCCCTGCTGCCTGTTATGGTAACCACACCCATTTCACCTCTGTCTTGGGTCCTTTCATTGTGCTGTCGCTTGAACTTTGCCACTTGGGACCCCCATCACCCCCAGAGAAATCAGGGAGCCCTTTTCTTTGACAGTAGCTCCTACCGTCAGAGGACAGCCACTCTGACTCTTTTCAAGGTATTTTTTTTTATTTTATTGAGGTATAGTTGATTTACAGTGTTGTGTTAATTTCTTCTGTACAGCAAAGTGACTCAGTTATACATATATATATTCTTTTTCATATTCTTTTCCATTATGGCTTGTCACGAGATATTGAATATAGTTCCCTGTGCTATACAGCAGGACCTTGTCGTTTATCCATCATTTGCAGCAACGTGGATGGAGCTAGAGATTATCATATGAAGCAAAGTATGTCAGAAAGAGAAAGACAAATACCATATGCTATCACTTATTTGTGGAATCTAAAATACGATATAAATCAACATATCTCCAAAACAAAAACAGATTCACAGATATAGAGAACAGACTTGTGGTTGCCAAGGGGGAGGGGGAGGGAAGGGAAGGAATGGGAGTTTGGGATTAGCAGAGTCGAACTATTATATATAGTATCAAGGTATTTTTTTTCAATATCTTTATTGGAGTATAATGGCTTTACAATGGTGTGTTAGTTTCTGCTTTATAACAAAGTGAATCAGTTATACATATACATATGTTCCCATATCTCTTCCCTCTTGCGTCTCCCTCCCTCCCATCCTCCCTATCCCACCCCTCTAGGTGTTCACCAACCACCTAGCTGATCTCCCTGTAAGGTATTTCTTGATGAAGGTAGTACCTCACTGAAGGAAGGTCCTTTAGTCTCTCTTGGGAGACATGACTAGGTGTAGATGAGTGATTTTTCACATCGTAAAGAAACCCCAATATTTCCTTATCTTTACATCCATTTCTCTACATTATCCCACGAAATTTCTGGCATCATAGCTTAAGCATTGGCTATGGCTGTTGGTATGGCTATGGGTATGATAGCTATTGGCTACCATACCCACATTTCTACCAAACATTCTGAGCTGCTCAAGTGAGCATATTAAGCTTAGAATATCTGGCAAGTGCACCCAATGCAAAATAATCAACCGGATCTAAAATTAAGCTTCTTGGTCTGACACCCTTAGAATCCATTCCCACACATATTGCAGGTTTTTGCCATCGCAAATGAGCAAAATCTTGTGGTTCTTTCTGTTGTATAAACCTTTCCCTCCAGCTTTGACTGTGTTTGCCACCACACCAGCAGGCTGGGCTTTGATTCTGGCTATGGATCTGCAGGTAATGCTGGGGTGTAGGGCTCGGGGAGGGCTGGCATTCCTGCTGACTGAACTCCCTCAGGTGAAGACATCACAGAGCCTTCTGGCAAGAAAGGAGCAGCCTCATGAAACAGGAAGCAAGTTTGCTTCTGCTTTCAAGGAATACTGGGTGGAATGTGGGCTTTTAAGGTACTCGGAGACATAAGAATCTACCAAATTCCCTATGTTTTCTGGTCCCATTCTTTCCCCAAAATACCCTCTTGTCCACATGAGAGATGCAAAGTTTATGAATTCCCCCTACATTGTGGTTCAGAAACTCAAAGGATCTGCCTCTGTTTCTATCTTCTGGCTCTGTCAGTTCAACAGCTATAAGACAGAGGAGAATCCTACAGGCAGCCATGGAAGTTCTCTGATTCTCTGACCATACCTTAATCAGAACACTTTAAATCTCATTTTATCATTTTTCCTTTACATTCTATGGAACAGATAGAAAAATCCACCCCACATCCCCACAACGGTCCTTACATCCTTTTTCCTCCCGTAATGACCAGCATCACTGAAGCCACCAAAACCTTGTCATTGGTAGGTCTCCTGTTCTATACAACCCCAGGTGATGATTTAAGTTAATACATCACCAGTGTGCACCCGTGTCTATCTCATGATACTAGTGGAATCTTAGCTGCCTTTATTTCAAACTGGTGAGCTAACCAGTCTTAGAGTCTCATTTCTTTGAGAGTCTGTTGCTTACGATCACAGTAGCCAGTAAATACCCTGCGAGGGTTCAATTATAGAGAACAAAACCTACTCCAGATTGTGTCAGCAGAAAGGAATCTGTTTTACAGGATATTACATGGCTTATAAAACTGTTTATAAACTGAAGAGGATTTAGTCTGATCCTCCAGATAAAAAACTCTTAAGTCATGATACAGAGCTGCTGTTGCCCTGGCCATAATCAGGAAGCTGCCTGATGAAGCAAGAAGTCATGATGACAGCTGCTAGCTCAAGATCAAATCACTTCCACTCCAATCTGCACCGGCAAAAATAGGAGCCTCATGCCATGCCCTCCACTCTTATTTCAGTTCTGGATTCTGGTCTTATGTAAAGGCATCTGGTTGGCAGAACATAAATCCCATCCAGAAATGTGGGAAATGTGGATTTTAGCTCACCAGCCTCGGCAGTATAGGAAGCCACACTAGAAAGAGGTGGGAATTGGTTTTGAACAAGCCAGTCTGCAATATCCATCGCAATACTTTTCTGGCGGGGGCGGGTGTGTGTGTGTTGTGTGTGGGGGGGGTGTCCCGTGATTGGAGCTCTGCTACCTGCCGAAGGGATCTCCTGATGCCCACCTGCCTGTCTCTCTACATTCCGTATATTGACTGCTCCTAGATTGTTCATGTCCGTCTATTAGACAGATACCCTCCCCCCCAACTATTTACTATTAAAACTCCTCCTCTATATGAACTACTTTCCTGGACTATTATTATCTGCTTCTCCTTGTCATACTCTTTCCACACAGTATTTTGCTTACCGGGTTGACCTTTCCTTCCCTTATTGCTTCCTTCTTCATTACACCCACCGAACAGAAGGACCCAAGACTCTAACATACCCAATGCAGGCAACTTGGACACGTTGCAGCCAGTCTCATGATATATTGATAAAGGCTTTTTAATGGCATCACTCTGGATTACTATTGCAAATTCTCAAAGAGGTCCATATCATCTCTTAGGAACAGCCTAACAGCAATATTAACATTTATCAAGTTCATATCTAGAAACCAAATAATATCTTACATCTTCCTTTTAAATCAGGTACATGTACAAGACAGTGTACTTTTTCTGATTCAAATATTTCCTCTTATTCCCAAAAGAACATTAATTATGCTGATCCATTATCTGCTGGTAACCAGATTTACCTTAATGAGTTCATCTCATTTCTTCTAAACCCCTTGACTCTGGAGGCTTTATGTTTGAACTTATAGTTTTTGTGAAGAATCTAGTACAAAACGAATTATGTAGCTTCTTTCTGCACATAGTTAGATTCCATAAAGTTTTTTTCTATCACTGAATCACACAAAGATCACCTTTACTGTCACTACCCAATGACATTTCTATACTGGTCACAACAGAATTTAAAAGGAGCTCATTGAAATGGTACCTTTGTCCAACTGTGTTGAATCTTCCTAATTACTGGCCCATTACAGAATCTTGATCTTGTTTATAGTTTATATCACGTTGAATATAGTTTGAGGAGAGAGCTCTGTTTTATTTCTATTCGAAATTTTTGTTGAATTATTACTTGTACCACCAATAAAATAGACATTTGGTTCTAAAACAGTCATTATCTATTTCTTGGAGATTACATATCCAGCGTGTAGTTCCAAGGTTTCTATCTTTGATGAGTTAGGAAATTGGTTTTGTGTAAGTGTGTCTGACACGTCTGATTCTAAAAATAAATTGTGGATTGCTCCCAGGGTAGCCTTCAGAAATTACATAATTTTCACAAGTTATTATTATCACTCAGAATTTCTCTTTCCATGCTGTTTGAGAAATCAACACGTTGTCTCCCCCACTATCACCACCACCCCTAAGTCATTCTTTTTTCTTTTAAGGGACACGTTAATTGACTGTCTTTCTGACCAGGAGTAATAGACGCCCAAGCCCACCCCATGTACTTTCAAACCTTTAAAAACAGACATTTCTATTTGTTCGGAATTCTTTTTTAAGTTATTGCCGCACTCTTTCAAGGCAAAAGCAAACCACGTGACAAATATGTTTCCAACCAGGTCCGCACGCACGTGGTTACTGAGGTGTGCCACAGAGGGCACAATCGATGGCTTCAGTTCTCTGCAGCTTGTCTCTGTGATCCATGGATTATTGCAGCTGGGCTAATTATGTAGCAATTTATATCGATTGTTTAGAGTGGCAGTGGTGAATCCTAGTAACCAAACTCGACGTACTAAGATTTTCTTCTTCTCGAGCTGTACAGACTAAAGATACACCTTATGAACTTTCATAATTTTTAGGTGTCCACAATTGCATGTGGTTTCAACAAACCAGACAGGGAACTTAGCTTTCTTAGCGCTTATAGCTTTAAAGTGGGACTTAGAGACTAAGGTGGAAGTGACCAAAACTTTTCTTACCACTTTTCAATTATTATCCTAATTTTTCCTCTCAAAATAAAAGTGCAGAGATTATCCATGCCATTAATTTTATATATGAGCAAGCTGGGTCAGTCGATATCGTTGTGCTTATAGAGTTGATTGAATATCAAATAGACCTTAAGCCTTTTTTTTTTTTTTTTTTTGCGGTACGCGGGCCTCTCACTGTTGTGGCCTCTCCCGTTGCGCAGCACAGGCTCCGGACGCGCAGGCTCAGCGGCCGTGGCTCACGGGCCCAGCCGCTCCGCGCCATGTGGGATCTTCCCGGACCGGGGCACGAACCCGTGTCCCCTGCATCGGCAGGCGGACTCTCAACCACTGCGCCACCAGGGAAGCCCAAGCCTTTTTTTTTTTTCACATTAAAACATTGAACTAGATGAAGCCTCCAGGCTCTAATTAGCTCACGTTTAAGAGTCAATTTTTGAGTGATTTCTCGGTTTTGAAGAATAAGTCTTTTCAACTGGAAGAGGAGGAAAATTTTCACACATGAGGGTAGTGTCCTTTATAACTATAGCTCACCAGTGACTGGACTGTTGTCATATAGGGGTGTGTGTGTGTGTGTGTGTGTGTGTGTGTGTGTGTGTGTGTGTGTTCAAATCGCTAGGGAACAGCCACTGATATTTTAAAGACAAGTACAATAGTTTTCTAAAAGGAAAACATTACAAAAGACTATTGATTGGCAAGTTGCAGGTGACTTCAGCTGCTCTTGAATTACTGAAAATAAGCAATGCTCCATTTGCTCTTTACCTAAAATAAATGAAGTGCTTCCGACTCATGAATGCTGCAATAAAAGGTCAAAATCTTTTATTCCCATCTCAGGAGCAATGTCTCTAAAAGACACTGTGCCCTATGCCTTTGCTAAGCAAAACAGCTAAAGGAATAGCAATTTTTAATTATAGGATACAAGGCTTTTCTAAAGACCTTATTATGACATTGGGACATTAAAAAGCCAGTTCACTAACAAGACACAAAAACAGGAGAGACATGAGTGAAAATGTCAATTTAAATGTTACATAGGAATTCATTTAACAGTACATAAATGAAAGAAAATGAGTTGTATGTCTTTTTCAGAAAAATTTAATACCTTAATTTTGTTTGCTTTCCTTATTTGTGTTTTATTTGTTTAAATACATGAATGTGCACTTCTTTTTGTTACACTTACAGAAATTGCTACTGGAATGGCCTGTGGTTTGGGTAAAGTAATACAAGATTTAAGTGTGAAATTCTGATTACAGTTATAGATTAGGTATTTCACAGAGAAAGAAAGATAAAATGTTTTTAAACTCATTGGGTTACCGCTGGTGACTGTGAATTTCAGGATGATATAACAGGTAAGGAAAAGTATTCTGCAGGATAGAGTCCACCACTGAATTTTTTTATGGTACTTTCAAATATTTCTATTTACAGAAGTATTAACACTCATCTAGAAAATTCCAAAAAGCACTTTAATTAAAAATATCTACTCATAGATATTTAGTATTAATATTTTGGTGGATTTGATTGCAATATTCAGTGGTTAAGAGCATGGAATCTAGAGCCAGTTCAAATTACTACTCTGGCACTTATAAGCCTTGAGACTTTGGGCAAGTACCTTAACTGCTTTTTGACTCAGTTTCCATATCAATAAAATGGGCATAATAGAGATAATTCATGAAGTCATTGAGACAATTAAATGAGGTAATACACCTAAAAAGCTTAGGAAAAATTCCTCATATATAGTAAAAGTGTAATATATAATAGCTTTTTTATTGTTAAAGTTTTCCCTTTCATATGTTTCCTTTTATATATTGATTTATTATGTTTGAGGGCATCACTAACTTTAAAAAAAGATTCATGAAACTTCTGGAAATTTTGGAAAAGATGGACAAAAATTTAAAAATAAAACTATACTTGTTATTACATTATCAGTCATGACCACTGTTAATATCTGGGTATACAGTCAAAAACCATCTCTGCTCGTGATAGATCCCAAATACTCCAGTGAGATTTAAAAACTTATAGAATACATAGAAATAAATTTAACAAGAGTAGTGGAAGACTTGTACACTAAAAATTATAAATATTGCTGAGGGAATTTCTAAATGATTGGAAAGATGTTCCATCTACATTAATTGAAATACTCATTAGTCATAAGATGACAATTGTCCCCAAATTGCCCTATAGATTCAAGATAATATCTATTAAAATTCCAGTAGGTCTTTTTTTTTTGGCATAAATTGATGAGATGAGACTAACACAATGTTGTAAATCAACTCTATTTCAATTAAAAAATCATAGGATTGTATGCTTTAAACAGGTGAATTATATGATATGTAATATATGCCTCAGTAAAGTTACATTGAAAAATATTCTAATTGATTCCATCCTCAGCAATGTATCTCTGTGTCTCAAAAACAGTGCATGGTCTACATATTACATACACAGAAGCATCATTGGAGCTCATTAAAATTACTTATTTCTAAGTCACCCACTAGAAGTTCTATAGGTAAGACACAGAAATCTACATTTTTAGCAAGGTCCCATATAATTAGTATTTAATAAATTCTTAATCACACTATATCAGAGAATTACTGTGCTAAAAGTAATGTAACAAATGGCATCACTGGCCAGAACAAAGCAAAAATCTAAACAACAGATGGTCAGTGAAACAAAAGGATTAGTTTATGAATGTGAAGGCAGGCCAGGGTGAATAATCAAGAAGGTAGAACTCCTTGAGGATGTATGGTTTGAGGTGAGATCTGAAATACGAATAGGACAGAATAAGGAGAATAGAGCATTTCAGGCCCACCAACAGTTGGAACATGATATTTAGTTATGTTTTAGAAAAGATCTATACAGCTTTTGGCTGCAGAGGGTATAACCTGCCCTGGGCCCACAGCTGTATCCTGTAAATAAAGAGCTAGTTTGTTGGTGAGGAGAGATGCATTCTGATGGAGGGTGGGGTACCATCAGGACCTGTAGGAATATTAAGATTACATGAAAGTTCTAACAATAATAAAGCCACATGGATATCAAGATGACAGATACACCTAGATTTTAATTGTTTTAATCATTCACATCATTTTCCAAAAATTTCTGAGGGTATGATATACATACCATATAATTCACCCATTTTAAGTGTACAATTCAATAATGTTTTAATAAATCTACCAAGTTGTGCAACCATCATTATAATCTAATTTTAGAATATTTCCATCACACCAGTAATATGTGTGTGCTTATTATTTTGTACCATCACACATTTAGGAGTCTAACTTCTTTCACTTAGAATAATGTTTATGAGATTCATTCATGCCGTATCACATAACAGTACTTCATTTCTTTTTATTGCTAAAGAGTACTCCATTGTATGAATATACCACATTTTCTTTATTCACCAGTTGAGGAACATCTGCACTGTTTCCACTTTTTGGCTGTTGTGAATAATGATGCTGTGAACATTTACATGCACTTTTTTAAACATGGATATATGCTTTCATTCACCCAGGATAGATATCTAGGCATGAAATTGCTGAAATGTATGGTAAATTTAACTTTATTGAGAAAAACCTGCCAAACTGTTTTCAAATTAGTCATGTCATTTTACATTTTCACCAGGAATGTAGGTTTTCTAACTCCCCACATCCTTGACAACACTTGTTGTCTTTTTTTTTTTTTTGTCTTTTTGATTATAGCCATTCTAGTGGGTATGAAATGGTACTCACTATGGTTTTAATTTGCATTTCTCTACTGATTAATGATGTTAAGAATCTTTTCATGTGCTGTTGGCCATTCAGATATCTTCTTTGGTGGAATGTCTATCCAAATATTTTGTCTATTTTTAGTTGGGCTGTTTTGTAAAATTATTATTGAAGTATAAGAATTATTTGTATTTTCTGAATATACATCCTTTATCAGATATATTGATTTATAAACATTTTCTCCCCACCTCTGGCTTGTCTTCTCATTATAATAATGGTGTCTTTTGAAATACAGAAGTTTTGGAACTTGATGAGGTCCAATTTATTATTCTTTACTTTCATGGATCATGCTTGTGGTATCATACCCAAGAAACCTTTGCCTAACCCAAGTTATCAAGATTTTCTCCTATATTTTCTTCTAAAAGATTTTTTTCAGCTCTTACATTTATGACCCTGATCCATTTTGAGTAAATTTTTGTGTATGGTGTGAGGTAAGGGTCTAATTCCATCTTTTTCATGTATATCCAATTGTGCCAGCATAATGTGTTGAAAAGATTATCCTCTTCCCCAATGAACTGCCTTAGCACCTCTGTGGAATATCAGTTTAACCACAAACAGAAGGGTTTATTTTGAGACTCTTAATTCTGTTCCATTTTTCTACAGTCTGTTCTTATGCCAGTACCACATTATCTTGATATCTGTATCTTTATAGTAAATTTTCAAATTAGGAATAAACTTCCTTCAATTTAATTTTTTTAATTGTTTGGCTATTCAGGATCTTTTCACTTACTAATCATTGACATTTAGTTATTAAACAGATAAGTGCTTTTAAAGTTTCATTTATCTGTCAGTTTTTTAAGTTACCAGAGTGCTGTGTTGTTCACATAACAGCAAAGATGAGAAAAAGCAAACCTTATTTTTGAGGCACAGTGATAGACTGGCAACTATAGGGTTATGGCAATGTACATGAAGGACCATATGTGAGCATGATATATTTTATTTTGTAAAATCGTATATATTTAGTACCATGTCATTGAGAAAACACTTCTGGTAAACACACGGATATGAAATGCTACGGCAGAAGTAATCTCAATTCAGTCATTTTCTTGTTGCTTCCTAATCTTTCTCATAGCATAAAGATGTCTTCCATATATTGTAGATGATAACATTACAAAAGATGGGCATACATCATTTCATTGCACTTTGCTTTATTGCTCTTCACAGATATTGTGGGGTGGTTTTTTCTTTGACAAACTGAAGGTTTGTGGAAATCTGCATCAAACAAGTCTATTGGTTGCCATTTTTCCAACAGTATTTGCTCACTTCATGTTTCTGTGTCACATTATGGCAATTCTTGCAATATTTTAAAACGTTTTCATTATTATTATATTTGTTGCAGTGATCTGTGATCAATGACCTTTGATATTACCATTATAATTATTTGTTTTGTATTTTTTAATTAAGGAAGGTACTTTTTTAGGCATAATGCTATCGCACAGTTAATATACTACACTATAGCATAAATATAACTTTTATATGCACTGTGAACCCCAAAACTTTGTGTGACTCATTTTATTGTAACATTCACTTTATTGCCATGATCTGGAACCAAACCCACAATATCTCCAAGGTCTGCCTCTACTGTCATTGTTTTGGGGCACCACAAACCATGCCCATGTAAGATGGTGAACTTAATAAGTGTTGTATGTGTTCTGACTGCTCCACTGAAGGACCATTTCCCCATCTCTCTCTCTCTCTCTCCTTGGGCCTCCCTATTCCCTGAGACACAATAACACTGAAGTTAGGCCATTAACCAAATGGCCCCAATGGTTCAATTGAAAAGAAGAGTCACAAATTTCTCACTTCAAAACAAAAGCTAGAAATGATTAAGCTTAGTGAGGAAGGCATGTCAAAAGTTGAGATAGGGGCTTCCTTCCCTGGTGGTGCAGTGGTTGAGAGTCCGCCTGCCGATGCAGGGGACAAGGGTTCGTGCCCCGGTCCAGGACGATCCCACATGCCGTGGAGCAGCTGGGCCCGTGAGCCATGGCCGCTGAGCCTGTGCATCCGGAGCCTGTGCTGCGCAACGGGAGAGGCCACAACAGTGAGAGGCCCGCGTACCGCAAAAAAAAAAAAAAAAAGTTGAGGTAGGCTGAAAGCTAGGCCTCTTGTGTCAAACAGTTAGCCAAGTTGTGAATGCAAAGGAAAAGTTCTTGAAGGAAAGTAAAAGTGCTCCTCCAATGGACACATGAATGATAAGAAAGTGAAATAGCCTTATTGCTGATATGGAGAAAGTTTCAGTGGTCTGGATAGAAGATCAAACCATCCACAACATTCCCTTAAGCCAAAGCCTCATCCAGAGCAAAACCCTAACTTTTTAATTCTGTGAAGGCTGAGAGAGGTGAGGAAGATGCAGAAGAAAAGTCTGAAGCTGGCAGAAGCTGGTTCATGAGGTTTAAAGAAAGAAGCCATCTCCATAACATAAAAGTGCAAACTGAAGCAGCAAGTGCTGATATAGAAGCTGCAGCAAGTTATCCGGAAGATCTAGCTAAGATAATTAGTAAGGGTGGCTACACTAAACAACAGATTTTCAATGTAGACAAAACAGCCTTCTATTGGAAGAAGATACCATCTAGGACTTTCATAGCTAGAGAGGAGAAGTCAATGCCTGGCTTCAGAACTTCAAAGGACAAGCTGACTCTCTTGTTAGAGGCTAATGCAGCTGGTGACTTTAAGTTGAAGCCAATGCTCGTTGACCATTCTCAAAATCCTAGGGCCCTTAAGAGTTATGCTAAATCTACTCTGCCTGTGCTTTATTAATGGAACAATAAAGCCTGGATGACAGCATATCTGTTTACATCATGATTTACTGAATACTTTAAGCCCACTGTTGAGACCTACTGCAAAAAATAAATAAGTAAAGTCTGTAACCTACAAAGTACCTCTTGCCATTTACATAACATATTCACAGGTTCCAGAGATGAGAGTGTGGACATCTTCGGGAAAAAAAAAAAAAAACAAACTATGGACCACATTTATATGCAATCATATCAGTATCCTGCACTAGCTCCTTTAATCAAATGCATCCTGAAGTTGTGGGAAATACTCTGGCTATTTTTCACATAGCAAGAAAAATTTTCCCCATATAACCCTGCACTAATGTTGACTGTGCTGAATGATATTACTCATTATGAGTGATGATAGAAGATTTCCTTCTACATGGAGATTCAACAGGTCACAAAATAGTAAAATTCGTCATTGGATGGTTCCTGAAATAAAAACTTTTAAGCAGCACCAATCACTCCTTGACTAGATTCTATCAGCTTCCCAATTGTTCCTCACTCACGTGTGAACCAAGTGTGGCATGCCCTTTGTCTGCCTTGAATCATGGCATACATCAAGCATCACTCCAAACTGCTCACATGCTTACATCAGGAAATACACTTTTGATTACTTTTTAAAAATGTTTTTAAGGTCTTCAACTAGGAAAGCAATGATTGCCCAGTTTATGGACATATAGGGAGCCCACCTGCCTGATCTCTTTCTCAACTAGCACAGAACCTATAGAAAGTCTTCTACACAGTTGAGATCAGCTAATTTACAAAGAAACAGCTCAACTTTACATGTCATGAAACCATCTGGCAAAAGCACCTGTTTCTTCCATAACTTCAAAAATCCAGAAATCTCTCAGATACGCTTTGTATGTTCAGTGACAAAGAATAAATCAATTGACACTAAATAATAATTGACTGACAAACCCCTCAACTTCCTGAACAGAGCATTTCTTTTTTTTAATTTAATTTAATTTTGTATATATCCATAAAAAACAAAAACACTAATTTGATAAGATACACGCACCCCAGTGTTCATAGCAGTATTATTTCCAATTGCCAGGGTATGGAAGCAACCTAAGTGTCCATAAACAGATGAACTCATAAAGAAGATGTGGTATATATATATACAATGAAATACTACTCAGCCACAAAGCATTTCTAAATCTATCATTTCCCCAGTACTAAACACAGTCTGCTAATATTGGATCATTTAGAAACAAGTTCTTTTCTTCAGTAATAAGTCAGAATGAACCAAGTCGACCCAAAACAACTTTAGGGTAGGTGCATTCTCTCAGTCCCCTTTCTCAACCATATGCATGGGGGGCCCAGAAACTTGTTCCGGTACCTTGAGTAAGTGCTTTAAAACAGTGCTTCTCAAATGTTAATGGGCATACAAATCACCTGGAATCTTGTTAAAATGCAAATTCTGATTTGGTAGTCCGGGGGTGGGGTCTGGCATTCTATATTTAACAAGCTCCCAGGTGACACCGAGGCTGCTAGTCCGTGAACCACACCAGGGGGCAAAGTAGTTGAGTACTTGAGGAAGAAAACATATCTGTAAGCATGGCAATATCCAGGTCAAGAATGCTTCCATTCTGTCAATAGATTATGTACAAGCAGTTTAGGAGCAAGAATATCATCACAGAGTAGGACTTTAGAAAAAAAAAGGTAGGAGGTACTTGTAAGCCCAAACATTATCAATCCCCAGCGCAGAGCTTTGAAACCACAAACTGAGTCCTTTGTTCACTTACTCATTCAAGCATGTGAAACATATTAAGAACCTCCTCTATGGTGCTAGATCCTAGAGCACAGTATGGAGCAGACAAAAATCCTACTTTTAAGGAACTCACAGCCTCATCTAAAAGTAATAAATTATGAGATGAAGGCAACCATCTATGATTGCACACAAGGAAGAGTAAAAACGCAAAGGAGAAAATGTTTCACTCTGCAAGATGGGATGAGGCAGACAGCTCAAGGAAGAGTTCATAGTACAAATCAATAATAATTTTTGATAACTTCTGCTAAGTTCTAGGTACTGTTCTAAGCACTTTTACTCTCATCATGACCTTTTTATGATAGGTGATCTGATTATCCTTATAGCTGAGGAAACAAAGGCAGGGGTAAATTATGTAATTTTCTCAGTAAATAACTTAATGACATAGTGAGAGTAGCAAACTTTCCTCTAGTGTCTCCACAAATACCATTTACTAATATGTCCCACAGGTAAACGTTACCGATAATCACTAAGATTTCTGGTTCTCCTTCCCTTAGGGCACTTTTCTCTTTGAATATATGCATGGACACATGTAATTGAAATGTGATCAGAAATGACATGTGTCACTCCCAGGAGCATTTAAGAGGCAGTTCACAATTCTCCATCCTGTCTTTACCTTTCCCAGTGGTCACAGAAGCACTTGTTGATGTGGAGTTGCTACAAGATGGAAAGACCCGGGGGAAGCTGAACCTCCACAAAAAAGACATCATCCCAAGATCATCTCCCAGACACATGCAGAATCTTGCAAGCATAAGAAATAAACTTTTGTCATAAGTCACAAAGATTTTGATGATGTTTGTTACTGTAGCCTACCTTGGCCTATCTTGATTATACATTACAGTCAAAGCAATGTATAAATTATCTTGCAAAATAAGTGTAAGTTTAAGTCACCAGAGGAGGGGAGGGTGTGCTGGGAAGGAGACTCAAGGTGGGCATAGGAGATGTTCAGAGGCTTTAAACAGGATGGCAGATTTAGGAAACTTCAGGTAGTTGGACTCTGCTGGAGAATAAGGCTGTGACGAAGTTGTGGAGGAGGAAAGAGGAATGGTACAAGTCTTGGGCTCCTCTGAAAGGAAGAGAAGGCATGAAAGTCTGGGCAGTGGTCATCAGGGCTGCACAAGGAGGAAGTTAATTAGATTCAACTCAAGGTTAAATCAAAGAAATGAGTTTCTGTGGAGGAAATCGAAGAAAGTTCCATGCTGGGAAGAGAGGTCAGCCACGAATACGGAGGCAAAACAGAGAGAACAGAGGAAACGAAGCAAAACAGACCAAGAATAAAAAACCTAGACTACAGCTGGAGGGAATGGGAAATACAGGAGTGGGAGGATGCGTTCAAACCAAAGAAAGGAACATGTGTTTATTTACAGAATATGGCTCCTTTCACCCACACACCTAGCACGGACTGCTCTGGGGTTTGTCTTTCCTACACGTCCTCACCTGCATGATGCCCACTAACCAGGCTCAAAGATGTGGCCTCTGAGACATCATCACCTCCCGACACTCCCGCTGGCCGCACCCCCCGCTCGCCTGGCACACCTTCTGCCTCTTCACAGAGTTCCTTCACTGTTATCACTATATTAAACCAAGGGCATTTTCATTGTCCATTCATTTGTCTGCCTCCCCAGCTCTGACGGACAACTTTAGGAGACTGATTGCATCTATTTATTTTTGCAGTTCCAAGGCCAAGCTCAGATTTTGGTCCATATTCACATAAGTCTAGGGTAAATCTGTGGTAAATCCAAGGAAAGAATTCCCCCTGAATGTTTCTCGTTTTGTTTTGTTTGTTTTTTTAATAAATTTATTTGTTTTATTTATTTTTGGCTGCGTTGGGTCTTCGTTGCTGTGTGCGGGCTTTCTCTAATTGCGGTGAGCGGGGCCTACTCTTCTTTGCAGCGCACGGGCTTCTCATTGCTGTGGCTTCTCTTGTTGAGGAGTACGGACTCTAGGCACGCAGGCTTCAGTAGTTGTGGCATGTGGGCTCATTAGCTGTGGTGCACGGGCTTAGTTACTCTGACTCATGTGGGATCTTCCGGGACCAGGGATCAAACCCATGTCCCCTGCATTGACAGGCAGATTCTTAACCACTGCGCCACCAGGAAAGTCCCCCTCCCCCCGATTGTTTAATATATGACATAGGAGCTCAGAAGTAGGTCGCAGAAAAAGATTAAAATGTGGCCATCTTTAGTGAAATCACTCATTCAACAAATATTTACAAGAGCTTATTATGCTAAATGATAGGTATTCTGGTGACCAAATAAGACACAGTGTTTTGGTGATACTTGGATACTTATGGAAGAAAAGATGCTAACTGAATGAAAACATACACATTCATTATAAAGAGCTCTTCTCTGATCTCCAAGGACCTCTACATTGCCAACTCTAATACTCAATATCCAGTGCCGGTCTTAACTTGACCCATCAGTAGGACTTGACACAGTTGATCCCTCTTTCCTTCTTGAAGCAGGATCTCACATTCCCCTAGTTTTCCTTTTGCCTTGATCCATCTCATTAAATGGTTCCTCCCTACCTCTCAAACTCTGAAAGAGGGTGTGCCCAAGGATTTCTTCTCTTTCCTTACACAATCACTCCCTGGCTGTGATCTCATTCAAACTCATGGCTTTAAATGACATCTATAAGCTGAAGGCACCAGAAATATATTTTCAGTCCAAACCTCTCCATTGAAATCTAGATCCTTATGTCCCACTGGCTTTTCAACCTTTCTACTTGGATGTCTAATAAACATCTCAGCAAAATATGTCCAGAAGTGAGTTCTTGTTATTTTCCACCTGACCAGCTCCTCCTAAAGCCTCCCCATCTCAGATCATTGCAAATCCACTCTTGCAGTTGCTCAGGACAAAAATTTTGTTCTCATCCTTACCTCCCATCTTTTCCTACACTTCACATCTTGTCCATCAGCAAATCTTACCTCAAAATATATTCCCAATTGTACTACTTCTTACCGCTTTTACATCCACCACCCTGGTCCAAGTCAGCATTATTTCACACCTGAATTATTTCAGTAGCATTCTAATTGATCTTACAGTTTTTATACTTGTTATCTTTTCTCCACCCAGCGACCATAGTGACCTTGTTAGGTCATATCATGTCACTCCTCAAAACCCTACAGGTATTCCTTATTTCACACAGATTAAACACCAAAGCCTTTCCAATGGCCCATAATCCTCCAAATGATTAGGATGAAATATGGTCTATTCTGGAAAGCATCCTATGATTTCAGTATTTAAAGTACTTTTCTAAAATTCATCTCACATAAAAAAGACCAAAAGACAAAACTATTCAGCAAAGATCTATGATATCTTCTTTTTATCTATATTTTCTGAATGGCAGTATCAGAGCAATCAAATGGAAATGGATCGATCCTCTTTTAGAAATACCTTTTAAAAATCACAGTTCATTGTCCTTCAAAGGATATTGTGAGTCCATTTATATAGGCTCCCAGAATCTCTTCCTTATTTAGACAACATCAGAGTTTCAAAGTAATCAGCTGGAACAGAGATTTAAAGAAAGGGAAAAAGCCTGCTTCAGCTGATAGAGTTCAAAAAGCATTACTTAAGTCAAATCTCAGCAAAAATTTTTTGTGCTACTTATTTCCTCTAATTCTGTTTCACCACCAAATCACAGAGTTCTTCACTGCTAACCTACAAGTACATACTACTTACCTTATACTAAATAACAAACTTATTTTCTATTCTGATCTTAAATGGAGTGAGTGTATATGTTTGAGCATATGTATATATGTTAAAGACAGAAAGAGATAAACAGGAAAAAGATGAATCCAGAAGAAGAAAAGGTAGTAGGCTGCCCTAGACTTTGTACAAAATGGGCAGTCAGTCACCTAAAGACCAACTTGGTGGAGGAGGGGGCAAGAAGTATAAAAGGTATTTCTCCCACCGTTCCACTCACTGATACCTAGAGACACAACAAAGATTAAAAACAGAAAGAAGGATAAAAGGATACTGATACTAGAAAAGACCACAGCCTCAACCCAGAATCTATTGAAAATAGCCACCAAATTTAAGACCAAGCCAAGAAAGGATATTAAGAGGGAACATATTTCCATGCAGATCTCAGGCACCCTAAGGAGCTCTCCAAAAGTAAATGGCAAACCAAGAGGAAACAAGCCAATGACCCTTGCTTGGAGCTTGGAATGTGAGAAGACTAGGTGAGCATCCCTGACCCCGATCCAACAGCTCAGGATGGCAGAAGAGGCCCCGCTGAACCAGGAGCCAGACAGACATGCCACCTTTGCGGGAAGCAGGTGTGGAAGGAGTGGGGAGGCGGCGGGAATGTAGCTGCTGACCCAGATCTGCTGAAGGAGAGCAAATGTCAAATCATGATGCAAAAGAGCTGGGGATTCAGGCTTCTCTTTGAGTTCTAGGAATCCCTGCCTGATGCAGCCAGTGATCTCTATTCACCCAGCAGATTCTCTGCCCTTGCCCTGAGCTACCAGCACAAAGAATTTCTCTTCCCAAAGCTTCTTCGTGTATCTTAGAGGCAATGGCACATGTACAGCCAACTGGTATACTAAATGGCCAGCAGAGGCAGTAGCAAAGAGGATTTCACCACCACCACCAAATACCAATGGTGTAGCATGTATTAGAAGTTCATTCCTTTTTATTGTCAAATAATATTCCATTGTTTGAATAGATCACATTTTGTTTTTTTCATTTGTCAGTTGATGAAAATTTGGGCTGTTTCCACTTTTTTGGCTATCTTGAATAATGCTACTATGAACATTAGTGGCAAGTTTTGGGGTGGACATGTTTTCAGTGCTCTTGGATATATAACTAGGAGTAGAATTGCTGGATCATATGGTAAGTCTACATTGAACATTTTGAAGAACTGCCAGACTATTTTCCAAAGCACTATGCCATTTTATATTCACACCAAAATGTTAAGATTCCAGTTTCTCTACAATCTCACCAACACTTGTTATTGTCTTTTTTATTATAGCCATCCTAGTGAACGTAAAGTATTTCTCTATATTTCTAAAAGTTCTTTATGTATCAGAGATATTAGTTCTTTTTCTAAATGTGTTACTATTATCTTCCTAGTTATCACTTTTTGTTTTTACTTAATGGTGTATTTTTTACCAGGCCAAAGTTACCTACTTTTATGTAATTGAATTTATCAATCCTTTCTCTATTGCATCTAGATTTTGAGCCATAGTCAGAAAGCCTTTACCTGTTCTCAGAATATAGAGGAAGTCACCCACTCATACTTATATGGTTCATTTTTTACACTTAGATCTCCCATCCATTTGGAGCTGTTCCTGGTGTGACACATGGAACAAACTTTACCTTCTCCCAGCTGTCTATACTATTGTCCCATCAGCATTTATTAAAAAGTCCATCTTTGTTCCAGTGTCATCTCCAGATATGAGATGACACTTTTGTCATCTCCTATGTTTCCTGTGTATTTGGGTCTATCTGAACTTTCCATTTGATTCTGCTGGGCTATTTATTAATTTTCTGTTTTAATTACAGAGGGTTTTTTTTTACATATTTTAACATCTGGAGGGCTAGTACCACACCTTCCGTAACTTTTCTATTTCAGTGTTTTCTTAACTCTTCTGTTTGTTTTTGCACATGAACTTTTAGTATTAACTTGTCTCATTTCAGAAAAGAAGCTGGTTGGTTGGGTTTTTATTGGAATTTCATTAAAGTAATAAATTAACTTAAGGAGAAATAACATATTTATGATGCTAAGTAATCCTACCCCAAAACAAGAAATGTCTTTCATTTATCCTAGTCAAATGCTGTGTCTTTCAAATGTTTTAGAGTGTTTTTCATATAAATTTTACATATTCTTGTAAGGTTTATCTTAACCATTTTTATCTTCTTTTATTGTTACTGGGGTATCTCAACCATTACATCTTATCCTGGCTATAATTTATGTATGGGAAGATTATTGATTTCTGTATGCTCATTTTATATCTTTCTTCATATACAAATTATTTTATTGAGTTATCATTGATCATCATTATAAACGCTGAATTTATCATTGATTCTGTAGAATTTTCAGGTGTTGCCACATAATGTGCAAATAGAAATAAAATAGTTTTACTTATGTTCTAATTTTTCTGCCATTAATAGATCTCTCTTGTCTAACTGCATTGGCTAATATGTCCAGTATGGTGTTAAATAATAACATTCTTTTCTTCATATTTTTAGTGGAAATGCCTCTAGTGTATCACCATTAGGTAAAATACTGGCTTTAGGACTAAGAAATATAGAGATAGGTAGATAGATATAAAATTATATATGTACATAATTTATATATCAGATAAATTAATATATAATTATACATAAATTCATGTTAAGTAAGTATACATTAATTCCTATTTTTTATGCTTTATGTTTTTATCTAGAATGGGGGTTGAGATTTGTCAAAGGCTTTCATCATTTATGGAGATAATCATATGATTTGTCTTCTTAGAACTTTATATGGTATTGTCTGTGACAGTTCAAGTAAAAATATATTTATTAAAATGTTCTTAAAAAAGTATTTGAGGCTTCCCTGGTGGCGCAGTGGTTGAGAGTCTGCCTGCCGAAGCAGGGGACACGGGTTCGTGCCCCGGTCCGGGAAGATCCCACATGCTGCGGAGCGGCTGGGCCCGTGAGCCACGGCAGCTGAGCCTATGCGTCCGGAGCCTGTGCTCCGCAACGGGAGAGGCCACAACAGTGAGAGGCCTGGGTACCGCAAAAAACAAAAACAAACAAAAAAAAGTATTTGAAACTTTCATTTGCCAGGAAAAATATTTCTTAAACATTTCTCTATTCAACAATCATTTTTTAATTGAAATTGATGGTGGAAATGATTTAACTTGGCTATCTTAGACCACCAAATACATAGTTTCAATGGGGGTTTTTTTGTGTGTGTTTTTGTTCTGTTTGTTTTCTTTTGTTTTCTAAAGAGATACACTCAATAACTTTCAAAATCAGATTCTTTGGTTACCCAAGATAACCATTATTTAAATCGTGACTGAGTGGTGATCCCTTAAGAAGTACTCCTGAGATGATGCTGTTCACATTGTCTCATTATTCAAGAGGCTCACAGCATGAGGAAGGTGATTTATACATAGTTAGATTGTATTGTTTTAAAATACTGGACTGGGGCTTCCCTGGTTGGCTCAGTGGTTAAGAATCCACTTGCCAATGCAGGGGACACGGGTTCGAGGCCCGGTCCAGGAAGATCCCACATGCCGCAGAGCAACTAAGCCTGTGCGCCACAACTACTGAAGCCCACGCGCCTAGAGCCTGTGCTCAAAAACAAGAGAAGCCACTGCAGTGAGAAGTCAGTTCACCGCAACAAAGACAGCCCCCGCTTGCCTGTGCACAGCAACGAAGACCCAACGCAGCCATAAATAAATTAATTAATTTAATTAAATAAAAGTTAAAAGTAATAAAAACAAGTTGCATGGAAGTGATTCTACATTTGAAGAATTCTATATTTTTCTGGCCCAACCTGCATGTTCCTTGTTTTTCATCCCAGATGTTTACTTGGTAGCTGAACATGTTTTGAAGTTTTCCTCAAAGCACGGCTGGTCCAAGCAGCCCTGGCACTATATATGAATTCATTAGAAAGGCAGAATCTGCATTTTAACAAGATCCCTAAGTGATCTGTATGCCTACAGAACTATCAGAGAAGAGTGAGACACTTGGGGTTCTCCAAGGGCCATAGCCTTCTACCAGCAGTGACATCATCTAGGAACTTGTTAGAAATGCACATCCTTAGCCCTACCACAGAAGTATCGAATCAGGAACTCTGGGGTGGGGCCCAGGAACCTGTGTGTTAACAGGCCTTCTGGTTTCTGCTAAAGCTCACCAATGTTTGAGAACCGCCTGCCATCCAGGCAGATTGCCAGTAATCAGTGCAGGGGCTGTGAATACACGGTGCAGTCAGAGGCCAGTGCCACAGCAGTCGGAGGGTTGAGCAGGCTGGAGCTCTTGCCAGTTGCAATTAATTAGCTGTGTGATCTCGGGGCAGGAACTTGGCTAATTACCTGGATCTAGTTTCCTTAGTCTCAAAGAGAAAAGTGTCTAAGTTCCTTGGAGTAAAAGTCCTCAAAATGTGGTTTGTAGGGGTCCAGGTTGTTTATTGAAGGCCCAGTAGGCAGTTAGTTATTATGGAGATAAATATAACAGCGCATATAATAGGCAAAAATGTATTTTGCTTAAATGTAAGATATGAATGCCACAGAACTGTGATTTTGAACAATGATTTGGAAATGTAAGAGATGAATGCTACAGAGCCATGATTCAACATCACTGCACATGTGCTCTGAGGTCTGGGCTGAACCAAACTGATCAATTCATCTCAGCTAACTTTTAGTTAACAAGGTATAGCTATTTTCTCTAATGTGTTTTCACAGCATTTACTTCTTACCATTTACATTTGTTAATCTCCCATCTTCGTTGCAATTACACTATATTATAATCACAATTTATAAAAGTGGTAAAAAAAATATTAAAGAATAATCATAAAAACAAGTTGCAAAATTTAGAGTTAGGGAAAATTTTAAAGATCATTGAATCCAACTTTTCCACTTTATAGAAACTGAGGTCCAGAAGATGTGTACAATGTAACTAAGGCTACACAAGTAAGCCAGTTTCATTTGATTCCAAATCCAGACTTCTTTGTATTCTCTATAGTAAAGCTGTGCTTTACTTTCTCTATAGTAAAGCTCTTGTTCACTGTCTGGATGCTAATCTCCTTGGAATGAGAGTCCACACCTAAATGTAGCCTCAATCCAGCACTGAGACATGCTAACTAGGCTTTCTCCCTAAGAAACAACTGGTGCATGCCAAGCCCAGCTAAGGAATCTGGAGGTAGAGTCTTCTATTCCTCATTGTGTATTTGTAGCCATATGCATTTCTGATATGACTTTACACATCTGAAGAGTGCAAACTCACGTTTTTCTTTATGTAATCTAATTACAATATTCCCCATTCATTGGTAGAGTCAACTGTCCAATAATTAACCTTGGCATCTGCTATATAATCTGCTCACTATTATGGGCAAATTACGGTTGCTCACTATTTCATTATTAAAAATAAGATTAAGTGGAATAAATAAGTCAGCTTATCAAAGCTCCAGGAAGCGAGATAACATGAAAGCTATATTTCAGTAGTTGATAGAAGACATTTATCTTTCAGTTTGAATCTTTTAATCTTTAAGTTTAAAGTAAGTACTTATCATAGTGAGTGATGAGGCAAAAGGACGATATGAAGGTTTGACTGTCATAACAGATCTTCAATGCTTGAGCAGAGCCTTTGTTAAACATCTGTTAAAAACAACCATCGATGGAGCAAAATATGATACAGTTTCTGTCTGTGCTTCATTTTACTCTAGATCTACAATAAAGTCAAGTGGAATGTTGAACATCAAGATACAATTCTATCATGACAATAAAAGAAGACTTGGGAGATTTAATTTTCTGCATGGATTTAGATTTTCAACACAAACTATGTAATTTCTTAGCCTTCCACTGTGAAGATGTAGGCAGTGAAATAATCTGCTTGACTTTGTGCTGGCACATCTCTCTAAAGCCCAAATCTAAGGATGCTAAGCCCTTTCCTTTCAATGTCTTCCTACCCTAGTCTCTGGAATCAGTATAATTCCTATTTGGGAACTACTACAGCATTTCTATATTAGATCATTAGCCTAAAATCAAGGTAAACTTTCCTTAGCCATTCATTAGAATATAAAGTTCGAAAACAGGGAATTTTTCTGTCTTGCTTAACCCTGTGTGTATTCTGCCCTAATTTCTGCCACATAGTGTGTGCCCTATAAATATGTACTGAAAGAGGGAAAATTAAAGAACAAGTAAATGAATGAACCAGTGGCTTCTCTGGTGTCCTTGTTGAGCTCTAAGCACCACGCCCTTCTTGTAATTGAATTCAAATTAGTGAATCGATATTGCCTGATATTTCTGAGGTTTTGCCTTGCTTGGCAATGGTCCCGGGAATATGAGCAATGCTCCTGAACTATGGTCCCATGGTTGAGTTCTTCCCCCAACTGCGTCCTCATCTCCCTTGTGCCAAACAAATTTTGGTTTCCCACCTACTGCTTCTTTCAGACTTCATGACACCATGCTCCACGCATCTACTAGGATAGTCACACATGAATTTTTCTGTGCATCCCTAACCCAGACCTTCTTTCTGCTTCTCCAATCACCATATTCTTCTCATGATCGTTTTTTGGTAGTGGAAAAAATAAAGAGTTGTCAAGCTGGTATGTGATTATGAACAATTTTGTGCTGGAGTATTTGAAAAGCCGGCGTGTTTTTCTTAAAGCAATACCTACACCTCACTGAATGTTACAAATGATTAGTAGTTTGGTGTTTATCTTTCTGCTTTTTCTGTTCTATAAATATCATAAAAGGCAGAAAGAATGATGATGACCAATTTGTAGTTAGGAAAGCTCAACCAAGGGTCAGGTGTGGATGGTATAAGAACAGGGCTACTCTCAGCCGATCTGTTGCAACCCTATATTTATTATCTCCAGACACGCTCTGAGTCATGGTCAAACTTGAATGAAATGTACAGATTAGTGATGAATATAGTACTGAGCTAGGGTCCAAGACACACCAGGGGCAACTAGTGCCAGCTTATCAGCACTGGTTATAAAAAACATACAGGGACTTCCCAGGTGGTGCAGTGGTTAAAAATCCGCCTGCCAATGCAGGGGACCCGGGTTCGAGCCCTGGTCTGGGAAGACCCCACATGCCGTGGAGCAACTAAGCCCTTGCACCACAACTATAGAGCCTGTGCTCTACAGCCTGCAAGCCACAACCACTGAGCCCGTGTGCCACAACTACTGAAGGCTGTATGCCTAGAGCCCACGCTCCACAACAAGAAAAGCCACCACAATGAGAAACCTGCGCACCGCAACCAAGAGTAGCCCCTGCTCGCGGCAACTAGAGAAAGCCCACATGCAGCAACAAAGACCAAACACAGCCAAAAATAATTTAATTAATTATTTTTAAAAGTTAGAGTAAGACGTGGAGAACACCTTCCTCCCCACAAATACATCAGAAATACATCTACATGTGGAACAACTCCTACAGAATACCTACTGAATGCCGGCAGAAGACATCAGACTTCCCAAAAGGCAAGAAACTCCCCATGGACCTGCAAAGGGCAAAAGAAAAAAGAAAAACCAGAGGCAAAAGGATAGGGATGGAATCTGCACCAGTGGGAGGAAGCTGTGAAGGAGGAAAGGTTTCCACACACTAGGAAGCCCCTTCACTGGTGGAGACAGGGGGTGGTGGGGGCGGAAGCTTCGGAGCCATGGAGGAGAGCGCAGCAACAGTGGTGCAGAGGGCAAAGCAGAGAGATTCCCGCACAGAGGATCGGTGCCGACCGGCACTCACCAGGCCGAGAGGCTTGTCTGCTCACCCGCCGGGGCGGGCGGGGGCTGGGAGCTGAGGCTCGGGCTTCAGAGGTCGGATCGCAGAGAGAGGACTGGGGTTGGCGGCGTGAACACAGCCTGAAGTGGCTAGTGCACCACAGCTGGTCGGCAGGGAGTCTGGATCTGCTGAAGAGGCAAGAGACCATCGTTTCCGGGTGCGTGAGAAGAGGGGATTCCTTCCCTGTCTGCCCACAGAAGGCAGGACACCACCTAAATGAGCTCCAGAGACAGGCAGGAGCAGCAGCTATCAGCACGGACCCCAGAGACGGGCGTGAGATGCTAAGGCTGCTGCTGCCGCCACCAAGAAGCCTGTGTGCAAGCACAGGTCAGGTCACTATCCACAGTCCCACACACACACACACGGGAACCTCTGCAGCCTGCCAGGGTCCCACGATCCAGGGACAATTTCCCCAGGAGAAGACACAGCGCGCCACAGGCTGTTACAACGTCACGCTGGCCTCTGCCGCCGCAGGCTCTCCCTGCACTCCGTGCCCCTCCCTACCCCC
>NW_020185337.1:4964245-5019901 GCF_003031525.2 Neophocaena asiaeorientalis asiaeorientalis | reverse complement strand
CTCCATCCTCTCTGGGTGGGAACAGAAGCCTGAGGGCAACCTACACGCAGAGGCAGGGCCAAAAGCAAAGCTGAACCTGAGGAGCTGTGCAAACAAAGAAGAGAAAGGGAAATTACTCCGAGCAGCCGCAGGAGCTGCAGATTAAATCCCCACAATCAACTTGATGTACCCTGCATTTGTGGAATACCTGAATAGACAACGAATCAACCCAAAATTGAGGCGACGGACTTTGGGAGCCACTGTAGACTTGGGGTTTGTTGTCTGCCACTGACTTGTCTCTGACTTTTATGTTTATCTTAGTATAGTTTTTAACGCTTGTTATAACTGGTGGATTTGTTTATTGTTTTGGTTCCTCTCTTCTTTTTTTATTACCTTTTTTATTTTAATAACTTAAAAAATTTTTTATTCTAATTATTTTATTTATTAAAAAATTTTTTTCTTTCTTTCTTTTTTTCTCCCAATTCTGAGCTGTGTGGCTGACAGGGTCTTGGTGCTCTAGCCTGCTGTCAGGCCTGAGCCTCTGAGGTGGGAGAGCCAAGTTCAGGACACTGGACCACCAGAGACCTCCCAGCCCCACATAATATCACTCGGCCTGAGATCTCCCAGATATAACCATCGCAACCCTAAGACCAGCTCCACCCAACGGCCAGCAAGCTCCAGTGCTGGACACCCCATGCTAAACAACTAGCAAGACAGGAACACAACCCCACCCAGTAGCAGACAGGCTGCCTAAAATCATACTAAGTTCACAGACACCCCAAAACACACCACCAGATGCAGCCCTGCCCACCAGAAAGACAAGATCTAGCCCCACCCACCAGAATACAGTCAACAGTCCCCTCTACCAGGAAGACTACAAAATCCACTGACCAACCTTAGACACTGGGGGCAGACACCAAAAACGACAGGAACTATGAACCTGCAGCCTGGGAGATGGAGACCCAAAACACAGTAAGTTAAGCAAAATGGGAAGAAAGAGAAATATGCATCAGATGAAGGAGCAAAAACCCACCAGACCAAACAAATGAAGAGGAAAGAGGCAGTCTACCTGAAAAAGAATTCAAAGTAATGACAGTAAAGATGACTAAAACTCTTGGAAATAGAATGGAGAAAATACAAGAAATGTTTAACAAGGATCTAGAAGAACTAAAGAGCAAACAAACGATGATGAACAACACAATAAATGAATTAAGAATTCTCTAGAAGGAATCAATAGCAGAATAACTGAGCCAGAAGAACGGATAAGTGACCTGGAAGATAAAATAGTGGAAATAACTATCACAGAGCAGAATAAAGAAAAAAGAATGAAAAGAATTAAGGACAGTCTCAGAGACCTATGGGACAACATTAAACACACCAACATTCCAATTATAGGGGTCCCAGAAGAAGAAGAGAAAAAGAAAGGGTCTGAGAAACTATTTGAAGAGATTATAGCTGAAAACTTCCCTAATGTGGGATAGGAAATAGTCAATCAAGTCCAGGAAGTGCAAAGAGTCCCACACAGGATAAATCCAAGGAGAAACAGGCCAAGACACATATTAATCAAACTATCAAAAATTAAATACAAAGAAAAAATATTAAAAGCAGCAAGGGAAAAACAACAAATAACATACAAGGGAATCCCAATATGCTTAACAGCTGACCTTACAGCAGAACTCTACAAGCCAGAAGGGAGTGGCAGGACATATTTAAACTGATGAAAGGGAAAAACCTACAACCAAGATTACTCTACTCAGCAAGGATCTCATTCAGATTCAATGGAGAAATTAAAACCTTTACAGAAAAGAAAAGCTAAGGATACTCGGTACCAGCAAACCAGTTTTACAACAAATGCTAAATGAATTTCTCTAGGCAGGAAACACAAGAGAAGGAAAAGTCCTACAATAACAACACAAAACAATTAAGAAAATGATAATAGGAACATACATATCGATAATTACCTTAAATGTAAATGGATTAAATGCTCCAACCAAAAGACACAGACTGGCTGAATGGAAATAAAAACAAGACCCGTATATATGCTGTCTACAAGAGACCCAATACCGATGGAGGGACACATACAGACTGAAAGTGAGGGGATGGAAAAAGATATTCCATGCAAATGAAAATCAAAAGAAAGCTGGAGTAGCGATTCTCATATCAGACAAAATAGACTTTAAAATAAAGACTACTACAAGACACAAAGAAGGACATTACATAATGATCAAGGGATCGATCCAAGAAGAAGATATAACAATTGTAAATATTTATGCAACCAACATAGGAGCACTTCAATACATAAGGCAAATGCTAACAGCCATAAAAGGGGACATCGACAGTAACACAATCATAGTAGGGAAATTTAACACCTCACTTTCACCAATGGACAGATCATCCAAAATGAAAATAAATACGGAAACACAAGCTTTAAATGACACATTAAACAAGATGGACTTAACTGATATTTATAGGATATTCCATCCAAAAACAACAGAATACACTTTTCTCAAGTGCTCATGGAATATTCTCCAGGATAGATCATATCTTGGGTCACAAATCAAGCCTTAGTAAATTTAAAATTGAAATTGTATCAAGTATGTTTTCCGACCACAACACTATGAGACTAGATATCAATTACATGAAAAAAAACTGATACAGCCACTATGCAGAACAGTTTGGAGGTTCCTTAAAAAACTAAAAATAGAACTACCATATGACCCAGCAATCCCACTACTGGGCATATACCCTGAGAAAACCATAATTCAAAAAGAGTCATGTATCACAATGTTCATTGCAGCTCTATTTATAATAGCCAGTACATGGAAGCAATCTAGGTGTCCATCGACAGATGAATGGATAAAGAAGATGTGGCACATATATACAATGGAATATTACTCAGCCATAAAAAGAAACGAAATGAGTTATTTGTAGTGAGGTGGATGGACCTAGAGACTGTCATACAGAGTGAAGTAAGTCAGAAAGAGAAAAACAAATACCATACGCAACACATATATATGGAACCTAAAGAAAAAGGAAAGGTTTTTATGAACCTAGGGCCAGGACAGGAATAAAGACGCAGAGCTAGAGAATGGACTTGAAGACATGAAAGGGGAAACGGTAAGCTGGGATGAAGTGAAAGAGAGAGTGGCATGGACATACATATACTACCAAATGTAAAACAGATATCTAGTGGGAAGCAGCGCATAGCACAGGGAGATCAGCTTGGTGCTTTGTGACCACCTAGAGGGGTGGGATAGGGAGGGTGGGAGGGAGATGCAAGAGGGAGGAGATATGGGGATATATGTATACATATAGCTGATTCACTTTATTATACAGCAGAAACTAACACAACATTTTAAAGTAATTATACTCCAATAAAGATGTTAAAAAAATAAATAAAATGACCAACAGGTTTTTAAAAAAAAAGAGAATAATTACAATAGACAATTACAATAGACAATTGGCAATTCTTAGTGACTGACTAGATTTGAAGGGTGACTAATAGTATGTCAAGGATTTCTGGTTTGATCAAATACCTCTGGAATGAAGGCCTCTTTATACATTTTAAAAGGTAAAAAATAAATTTATGTTTGTGTAGGGACGTTGCCCGCAATGTGTCAATAAAATGAGCAACTGGGGACGTCCCTCGTGGCGCAGTGGTAAAGAATCGGCCTTGCAATGCAGGGGATTCGAGTTCCATCCCTGGTCGGGTAACTAAGATCCCAGTGCCACGGGGCAACTAAGCCCCTGCACCCCAAGTGCTGAGCTTGCAGGCCTCAACTAGAGCCTGTGTGCCGCAAACTACAACTAGAGAAGAGAAAACCCGCACGCCACGGCTAGAGGGAAGCCTGCACGCTGCAACGAACAGCCCGCACGCCTCAACGAAAAGATCCCACGTGCCTCAGCGAAGATCCTGTGTGTTGCAGCTAAGATCTGACACAGCCAAAGAAATAAATAAAAAATAATAAATCTTTGGAAAAAAATATGTTAAAAGAAACATACAGATCGATGGTTTGCACTTGGTTTCTGTGGGTTCTCTTGGTTTCCATTACTGAGGCTTGTCATAAAGCCTGGTTTGAGGGACATGGCCAGAAGGGTATAAAAGACATCTCCTCACATGGGACTCTGATTTCCCTGATATCAAGGCAACTTGTCTTTTGTGACTAAGAATGGAACCTGGGAGCTGGCCAGAAAGTCTTATACCTCTCTGAGAGTTGTGCTTTTTTGTCCTCCTGCTATACCACATCCTTCACCTTGATTTAAGCTTAAGTGAATATACCATGGAAAATCTTGTAGGTCCTTTTAATTATCCAACTCTGTGAAAATTAATGCAGTTGACATAAATCAAAGGTTTTTTGTGTGTTACTTCTCTTGACATATTTATTTGTGATGATGATCTCAATAGCAGATCATGTTGACCAAGTTTTCAGGCCAAACATCTTGGTGGAATAAATGGCCTGGATGTCAAACTAATCTGGCTTTCTGTTTCTTTGTGGGGTAGATTTACAATCATAAATAGCTTCAGTGTCTTAAAAAGTCAGAAATTTCCTTTGTTAAAAAATTTGACAAATCTTTATCCCTCCACTCAGCAAGCTATACTTTTTTTTTATTTTAAAAATAGATGTAACTACTCAGCCATAAAAAAGAATGAAATAATGCCATTTGTAACACCATGGATGAACCTAGAGATTATCATACTAAGTGAAGTAAGTCAGACGGAGAAAGACAAATACCATATGATATCACTTATATGTGGAATCTAAATTATGACACAAATAACTTTATCTATGAAACAGAAACAGACTCACAGACATAAAGAACAGACTTGTGGTTGCCAAGGGGGAGGGGAGTGGAAGAGGGATAAATTAGGAGTTTAGGATTAGCAGATTCAAACTATTATATATACAACAGATAAACAACAAGGTCCTACTGTACAACACAAGGAACTATATTCAATATCATGTAATAAACCATAATGGAAAAGAATATGAAAAATAATATGTATATATATGTATAACTGAATCACTTTGCTGTACACTTGGAATTAACACAATTGTAAATCAACTATACTTTAATAATTAAAAAAATAGATCTAGAAAGACAGAGTCACAATGGAGAGACACCAGGGACTTCGGATTCTTAGAACTTGTCCCTTAGTAATTGTGTAGGCTTCAAACCCTCTGGACAAACATATTTTATCTGTAAATGGGGATAAAAATTCCAAATTCATAAAGTTGTTTGAGGATCAAAAATAAGAGGATATTTTGAAAATTCCTAACACTAGTTAAGTGCTTGATAAACGCTAGCAGCTATTACTATCTTACTTTGAAATCATCTAAACATAGTCTGTCCGTTTGTTCTGATTCTGTCATCTGAGGTCAGGATAGAACACGTGAGTCAAAATTTACCTGTATTTGGTTCTAGGTGCTAGTGAGAAATCTACCAGCAAATGTCCCTTGGAAATGCTTCTTCCAGCCAAACAAATGATGGATGGAACATGCCAAGCTGCTTTAACAAGAAAACACAAAATATGATGGCTCAAATAAAACAGAAGTCTATTTATCTTTTACATGACAGGATGGCTCTGCTATCTTCAACAAGTAATTTCCATCACTGACTCCAGATTGGATGCTCTGGTGATGCCATTTGTAATTCAGTGGGAAGGGGAACGAAGAAGTGTAGTGCAAAGAGGCCTCCTTTATAAGTCCATGACCTGGATGTTGCACAGGACTCCCACTCACACACCAATGGCCGGACCATATTCTTGTGGCCACACATTGTTGCAAGATGGGTAGAACATGCAGTTTCTAGCCAGATGGACCACATGTCCAGCAAAAAGTCATTTTAGTTTCTATTAATGAAAATAAGGGAAGATAAGCAACTGATAATAACTTTTCTCTCCAACAATTTGCTTATGAATTAGCTGTTAAGAACAGCTACTTCCCAGGCCTAAATGGATCCCATGATGCAGCAGTATACAGACAGAGGAAGTGGTCTCCAAAATGAGTGCGCAGACATTCCAAGAAGTGTGCAAAATGATACATCGTAGTGTGGGAAGAAAATATTAGAATCACTGCTCTGTTTATTTTAAAAAGAAAAAGGAGAAAAGCTAAGTTTCCCTGATAGTTAACATGTGGCTTGACACAGATTCTGTATTGCATGACCTCCTCAGATAAGCACTGAGGGAATGTCCATGGTGCTTTCACTCATACTTTCAATGTATTCAGAGGTATCACTATACATTGCCACTCATGAGTGGCTAGTTAAATGAACTCACAGATTATATAATTCTAACAAGCTAATCTCACAAAATAACGTGTCTTAAAAAGACTCCTGCAAAGAAGTTATAGATTAAAGGTAAGACTATTATAGAAAGTACAAATAAATATCAAAAAAGCAGGTTTCTTTTTTAACATCTTTATTGGAGTATAATTGCTTTACAATGTTGTGTTAGTTTCTGCTGTATAACAAAGTTAATCAGCTATACATATACATATATCCCCATATCTCCTATCTCTTGCATCTCCCTTCCATCCTCCCTACCCCATCCCTCTAGGTGGTCACAAAGCACCCAGCTGATCTCCCTGTGCTATGCAGCTGCTTCCCACTAGCTATCTATTTCACATTTGGTAGCGTATATATGTCAGTGTTACTCTCTTACTTCATCCCAGCTTACCCTTACCCCGCCCCGTGTCCTCAAGTCCATTCTTTACATCTACATCTTTATTCCTGTCCTTCCCCTATGTTCATAAAAACCTTTTTTTTTTTTTTAGATTCCATGTATATGTGTTAGCATACGGTACTTGTTTTTCTCTTTCTGACTTACTTCACTCTGTATGACAGACTCTAGGTCCATCCACCTCACTACAAGTAACTCAATTCCATTTCTTTTTATGGCTGAGTAACATTCCATTGTATATATGAGCCACATCTTCTTTATCCATTCATCTGTCGATGGAAACTTAGGTTGATTCCATGTCCTGAATATTGTAAATAGTACTGCAATGAACATTGTGGTACATGACTCTTTTTGAATTATGGTTTTCTCAGGGTATATGCCCAGTAGTGGGATTGCTGGGTCATATGGTAGTTCTATTTGTAGTTTTTTAAGGAACCTCCATACTGTTCTCCACAGTGGCTGTATCAATTTACATTCCCACCAACAGTGCAAGAGGGTTCCCTTTTATCCACACCCTCTCCAACATGTACCGTTTGTAGATTTTTTGATGATGGCCACTCTGACCAGTGTGAGGTGATACCTCATTGTAGTTATGATTTGTATTTCTCTAATGATTAGTGATGTTGATCATCTTTTCATGTGTTTGTTGGCAATCTATATATCTTCTTTGGAGAAACGTCTGTTTAGATCTTCTGCCCATTTTTAGATTAGGTTGTTTGTTTTTTTCATATTGAGCTGCATGAGATGCTTATATATTTTGGAAATTAAACCTTTGTCAGTTGCTTCGTTTGCAAATATTTTCTCCCATTGTGAGGGTTGTCTTTTTGTCTTTATCATTTCCCTTGCTGCACAAAAATTTTTAACTTTCATTAGGTCCCATTTGTTTATTTTTGTTTTTATTTCCATTTCTCTAAGAGGTGGGTCAAAAAGGATCTTGCTGTGATTTAAGAAAGCAGTTTTTCTTATACAACATTTGTGTAATTGCCCAGTAGATGTGGAAAAAATTTTATCAAAAATTTAAAATATAGCCAAAGATGTGCTTCCTCCTTTAGGATCTGTATATCTTTATGAGGAATCATTTCTATAAAGTTAGAACAATCCATTAAAACCAAGTATCAAGATAAACTGAAATTAGAGCCAATCCTTTGAATCAATGTATCACAAAGTGTTGACCATGGTTTTCAAAAATAACAAAGTATATTTAACAAGACAGAGTCTAGTAAAATACTATACATAAGGATAAATATTTCAAAGTACACTTCTGTGTCATTAATATAAAGTATTTTTAAAACATAATTTACTTTGTTTTTATTTTATCTTTTGTTACTTTGGAATTTTGTATGTGTTTTAAATGTACATAAAATTTTAGAAGGAAACATATATAATTTATCATTAATAGGTAAACATTTATATATAGTCACGATTTTACTGTAAAAGGTGTATGGTTAAAAGGGTATGGAAACCACTGTTCTAATCCAAAGTTTCTCAAAGTGTGTTCTTCAAAATGCCTCTGTGAATTATCAAATGATCTACAGGTGATTTCAAAGGAAAAATCATGTTTACTGCCATCCATTTCACAAAGATTAGATGCAATATTACCTACGAATTACAAGAGAATTCAAGTTCCAGAAATCTCTGGCATTCCTATACACTAATGATGAAAAATCTGAGAGTGAAATTAAGAAAACACCCCCATTTACCATTGCAACAAAAAGAATAAAATATCTAGGAATAAACCTACCTAAAGAGACAAACAACCTGTATGCAGAAAATTATAAGACACTGATGAAAGAAATTAAAGATGATACAAATAGATGGAGAGATATACCATGTTCTAGGATTGGAAGAATCAACATCGTGAAAATGACTCTACTACCCAAAGGAATCTACAGATTCAATGCAATCCCTATCAAATTACCAATGGCATTTTTCACAGAACTAGAACAAAACATTTCACAATTTGTATGGAAACACAAAAGACCCCGAATAGCCAAAGCAATCTTGAGAACAAAAAATAGATCCTTTTTGACCCACCTCCTAGAGAAATGGAAATAAAAACAAAAATAAACAAATGGGACCTAACGAAACTTAAAAAGCTTTTGCACAGCAAAGGATACCATAAACAAGATCAAAATACAACCTTCAGAATGGGAGAAAATATCTGCAAATGAAGCAACTGACAAAGGATTAATCTCCAAAATTTATTGAAGAACCTAGGGGTGAGATGGGAATAAAGACACAGACCTACTAGAGAATAGACTTGAGGATATGGGGAGGGGGAAGGGTAAGCTGTGACAAAGTGAGAGAGTGGCATGGACATATATACACTACCAAACATAAAATAGATAGCTAGTGGGAAGCAGCCGCATAGCACAGGGAGATCAGCTCAGTGCTTTGTGACCACCTAGAGGGGTGAGATAGGGAGGGTGGGAGGGAGGGAGACGCAAGAGGGAAGAAATATGGGAACATATGTATATGTATAACTGACTCACTTTGTTTTAAAGCAGAAACTAACACACGATTGTAAAGCAATTGTACTCCAATAAAGATGCAAAAACAAAAAAACCCCCAAAAGAGTCATGTACCACAATGTTCACTGCAGCACTATTTACAATAGCCAGGACATGGAAGCAACCTAAGTGTTCATTGACAGATGAATGGATAAAGAAGATGTGACACATATATACAATGCAATGTTGCTCAGCCATAAAAAGAAATGAAATTGAGTTACTTGTAGTGAGGTGGATGGACCTAGAGTCTGTCATACAGAGTGAGGTAAGTCGGAACGAGAAAAGCAAAAACCGTATGCTAACATATATATGGAATCTTAAAAAAGAAAAGGTTCTGAAGAACTTAGAGGCAGGACAGCAGTAAAGACGCAAATGTAGAGAATGGACCTGAGGACACAGGGAGGGGGAAGGGTAGGCTGGCACGAAGTGAGAGAGTGGCATGGACATATACACACTACCAAATGTAAAATAGATAGCTAGTGGAAAGCAGCCGAATGGCACAAGGAGATCAGCTCGGTGCTCTGTGACCTTGTAATGGGATGGGATAGGGAGGGTGGGAGGGAGATGCGAGAGGGAGGGGATATGGGGATATATGTATACGTATAGCTGACTCACTTCCTATACAGCAGAAATTAACACCACATTGTAAAGCAATTATACTCCAATAAAGATGTTAAAGAAAAAAAATTAACTATAACTGAAATCACACTGGCACAGTTAAATAAAAATTGTATGAAACTTGTGGATCACAAAAGGGATATCCACACAAAATGTAACATTAAACTACATATATATGTAATCGCTATAATATTTTGAAAATAATGTAATTTTTAATTCCCTATGGCTCTCTCAGGCATTGAACCAAGGCCTTTCATTGCCTGAGGGGAAGAGCCCATAATACCTATGGAAAAGGAATTGCTCAGATTTGAGTGTTAAATCAGATTTGAAAAGACCATAGTGAGAAATAGTCTTGAAAGCCTGGTTTCCTTGAGCAAGAGAACCGCCCCCTCTCCATACACGCATACCCCTTAATTTCCAAAACCTCTTCAAACTTAAGCAAACGAAATGTGGAAGATTTTCTACATAGCAGATCATCACACAGAACAGTCAAGATACGTACTAAAGAAAATTCCCACTCAACTGCTAAACCTCTCTTTGAGGAAAAGGAAGAGAAGAGAGAGGAATGCAGAGTAAATAAATCCAAAAGGGCTTCCTGCCCTCCCCTACCAGTGGCACCAAACCCACCTCTGCAGAGGAAGCCCTCAGATGAAGGGAGGGGGACTGAAACAAGCAGACAAGTTGTGGGGCATCTCAGAGCAGGAGGCATCTTTGCTTCCCCTGCTGTGCAAGCCTCTCAGAGAAACCAGTTTCTTCGAGGTATACTCCCAACATGACTCAAAAGCCAAAGCGTAGAAATGGCTGAGGGAAATTTCCTGCAAAGCCTCCATATTCCTAGTGATGAGTAGAGGATGACTTTCTACACCCCTGAGGAAGACGGAAAATCACTTGCGGATGCTGACTGGCACAGCTGCTGCAGGGGGAGTGGGTGGAGGGTGGTCCCTCTGAAAAATAAATCAACCTGAGAGCAGATGTCCAGGGCAAATGTCATGGGGTTAAGGAGCACCCCTGACCATGCCTCAGAGGGTGGGTCACATCAAGAGGACAAAGGAGGTGTCTCAGACAGCAAGAAAAGAGTAATGACCCTGATGATGCTAAGAGGAAGAGCCCCTCAGTACCCTATCGGACACATTCATCAGAGGAATCAGTCTGCTGTCTCCCTGCCCCGAGGATACCTAAGCTTCCCATCTTGGGAAGCAGAAGGGGGAGAATACTTTTGACAAGATGGAAGCAACCTTTTGAGGAAGTTTGATCTCTGAATCAAGTGAATACTGAAATGAACTTTGAATCAAGTGAATATTCACTGGTATAAAACAGAAGGTATCGGGTGGGATTTACATGGCAGATGCAAGGAGTGTGCCTTTCCCTACCATGAGCAGCAATGAGGGCCAAGGAGCAGTTGATCTCAGATACAGGAAAGAAAGCCCTATTGTTTGTACACACTGATTTGTTGTGACTGTTAAATTTTGTCCCTGTAACATGAAGAATATAGCTTAAAATTTTTCAGCTCACATATTCCAGAAAATGTGGTAATCTCCCCAGAGCATGACAGGCAGTGTGCTCACCACCCTGGCCTTCCTTTGACCACTGTCCTGTACACCTTCCCATAGAACGGTTAAGACATGTTGGTATTGCAAACACATGAAAAGATGCTCAACATCACTAATTATTAGAGAAATGCAAATCAAAACTGCAATCAGGTATCACCTCACACCAGTCAGAATGGCCATCATCAAAAACTCTACAAACAATAAATGCTGGAAAGGATGTGGAGAAAAGGGGACCCCCCCCCTACACTGTTGGTGGGAATGTAAATTGGTACAGCCACTATGGAGAACAGTATGGAGGTTCCTTAAAAAACTAAAAATAGAGCTACCATAGAGCTCTCCTAGGCATATATCCAGACAAAACCATAATTCGAAAGGATGCATGCACCCTGATGTTCATTGCAGCACTATTTACAATAGCCAGGACATGGAAGCAACCTAAATGTCCATTTACAGAGGAATGGATAAAGAAGATATGGTACATATAGACAATGGAATATTACTCAGCCATAAAAAGGAACAAAATAGTGTCACTTGCAGAGACGTGGAAGGACCTAGAGATTGTCGTACAGAGTGAAGTAAGTCAGAAAGAGAAAAACAAATATTGTATAATATCACTTATATGTGGAATCCATAAAAATGGTGGAGATGAATTTATTTGCAAAGCAGACATAGAGTCACAGATATAGAGAACAAACTTATGGATACCAAGGGAGGAAGGGGGGTGGGATGAATTGGGAGATTGGGATTGACATATATACACTACTATGTT
Source organism: Neophocaena asiaeorientalis asiaeorientalis (assembly GCF_003031525.2). Classification (NCBI taxonomy): domain Eukaryota; kingdom Metazoa; phylum Chordata; class Mammalia; order Artiodactyla; family Phocoenidae; genus Neophocaena; species Neophocaena asiaeorientalis. The sequence goes on along the minus strand of NW_020185337.1, from coordinate 5,007,796 downwards.
TAAAACAGATAACTAATGAGAAGCTACTATATAACACAGGGAGATCTACTCAGTGCTCTGTGGTGACCTAAAGGGAAGGAAATCTAAAAAAAAGGGTATATATATATATACGCATGACTGATTCACTTTGCTATACAGTAGAAACTAACACAACATTGTAATGCAAATATACTCCAACAAAAATTAATTGAAAAAAAAAAAGAAGTGTTGGTTTTGGAGTCAGGAATACATGGGTCCAGACTCTGGCTATACTATTTATCAGCTGTTGGATCCTAGGTAACTGTAACTGACCCAAACCTCAGATTTTTCATCTTTGAAATAAAGATAATAATTAGGCTTGCCTCACAGAACTGTTGTGAGGGGTAGGTGAAACTATATACGTAAAGAGCTTAACGGAACATGTGTCACGTAGTAAGAGCTCACTGTGTGCGTGCACACGTAGGCACGCATTTCCCACAAAAATGCCCTAAAATGTTACCAAAGTGTGCAAGATTTATGCAGCTTTGCACTAAAGGCTCCAATAGTTTCACATTCTCTAGAAGGTGATCTGCTCTTAGTCTGGCAGTTCCTCAAATAAAGAGATGCACTCAAGGACTATTGCAGGTCCCCAAACTCTGTGCCCATGGCTTGTGTGCTACGTAGCTGGGGGTCAGGGGAAGGCACTGATACATACCTATTCAGGCACTATGTAAGAACATTCATCACAGTGACTAATAAAGGCTCAAACTCACTGAGCGCTTTAACTGAGTGTTTCATGCTGTTCTAAGTGCCTCATCTATATTAACTCATATAATCTCACAACAACCATCCGAGATGAAGACTGTTATTCCCATTTCATAGATGGGGGAATTTAGGCAAAGAGAGAGTAAATAACTTCCCTAAGGTCACGAGAGCTGGAATTTGAAACCAGGCAGTATAGCTTAATATACCCAGCTCATAACCACTTCACAACTCTGCTTGGGAAATATTTCTTCTCTCTGCTCCGTGGCATCTTAGCTCGAGTCTATGGAGCATCCACTGCCTCTTCTAGGGTTGCTTCTTCCTTTACCTTTCCTTTCTAGCCTTGGCAAACCAGCAGCCCTGCCAGCCAATGAGGACATGGCTTCCGTGAACTAACCAACCAATCAAATTCCACTTACTTTCATTGTAAGTCCTGGTTCTTCTCAGCAATAAATGCACGTGCTCTGAGACTGCAGTTCTCGCTGAGCTCACAGCTGCCCCAAGCAGCTGAGCCAGCCAAGTATCTCTGAACTCTTTTTCCCATGGGGGTAACTGAAAAATGGATCCGCATGTGCAGATAGATATCCCTTGAACCTGAACTGCAGGCGCACAGCTCAGCTGTGGATGTGTGGATGGCTCGAGGGACCTGCTCTGGTTCCTCACTTGCGGTGGACTCCAGGCAGGTCTGCAGATGAGTCTGGCCACATCACAATCTGTTTACAAGGCCATCAATGTGTTTAAGTGGACACCAGGAGCCAAAACAGACTTGCCTCACTGATTCTGAGAACCCAGAACAGTGTGTTCTGCATATATGCACTATGCTTAGTGTTTGTCTTATTTATCGTAACTTATAGAGACACTATAGCTTGTGATTTGAATGTTTCATTATGTGTCATTTTACAGTTTCAGGAGACAGCTAGAATGGTTGTCTTATGTCCTGGGCCCTGCCCTGGACTTATTTTCTATGTCCACGTCATCCACAGGTAACTTAAAAAAAAAAAATTTAAGATCATAACCTTTGAAAAAAAGTGAAACCCAAACTTAGATGGTTTAAACTAAATACTTAGTACGGAAATGAAAGATTTTCCTGAATTATCTAAGTAATTCCAGAGTTAACTTTTCTCTGAGGTCTAGCTTCAGAGGAGTTAACTATTGTCAGAAAATTCTGAGGGGCATAAACTCATTTCTATATTAAAAAAAAATTCTCTGGATGTATCTAGAAACTAAGGAAAATGCAGTTCTCCATTTTCCATTGGTGACTATATTTAACAGCTATCTATGTAGGAAGTATTAATTTTCTTCATAAGCAACGTTTGTGCCCATGTAAAAGGCTAACTTTTTTCTAGTATAAAAGTGCTTTAGGGCTTCCCTGGTGGTGCAGTGGTTAAGAATCCGCCTGCCAATACAGGGGACACGGGTTCGAGCCCTGGTCTGGGAAGATCCCACATGCCGCGGAGCAACTGAGCCCGTGCACCACAACTACTGAGCCTGCGCTCTGGAGCCCTCGTGCCACAACTACTGAAGCCCGCGCACCTAGACCCTGTGCTCTGCAACAATAGAAGCCACCACAACGAGAAGCCCACACACCGCAATGAAAAGTAGCCCCCGCTCACCGCAACTAGAGAAAGCCCGCAAGGAGCAACAAAAACGCAACGCAGTCAAAAATAAAATAAATAAATTTAAAAAAAAAAGAACAGCAGCCCAGTAATTTAAAAAAAAAAAAGTGCTTTAAAAACAGAGTATCTATAAATTCATTTTATGCTTTAATTTTTGAGACAAGGTAATTTCAAAGAATAATTCTATTAACTATAAGTACTAAGATGCTATGAATATTTCTATATTAATCCTTACTTCAGTATGATTTTTATTACCAATAAAAATTAAATATATATATTAAATATCTAACATATAATTATGACCTAAATAGACTACAAAATTTTTATTAGCATGTTCTAAATTCAACTAAAAATCTATAAAATAGTTTGAATAGTTAAACACAGACCTAAGGACAATATTTGTTTCCTTTTAAAGTATGCCATTTGGGCTTCCCTGGTGCCGCAGTGGTTGAGAGTCCGTCTGCCGATGCAGGGGACACGGGTTCGTGCCCTGGCCCGGGAAGATCCCACATGCCGCAGAGCGGCTGGGACCGTGAGCCATGGCCGCTGAGCCTGCGCGTCCGGAGCCTGTGCTCCACAACGGGAGAGGCCACAACAGTGAGAGGCCCACGTACCGCAAAAAAATAAATAAATAAAATAAAATATGCCATTTATAGCAAATAAGTTAAACTATCTGTAAGGAAAAAGACCACATCTCAGATATCTTTTTTAGAAAACTCTCAATACATCTCAGAGCAAGAAGAAGAGCTGGGAGGAGACAGAAAACTGGGATGTGTTAAAAAAAAAAGAACAGCAGCCCAGTAATTTAAAAAAAAAAAAGTGCTTTAAAAACAGAGTATCTATAAATTCATTTTATGCTTTAATTTTTGAGACAAGGTAATTTCAAAGAATAATTCTATTAACTATAAGTACTAAGATGCTATGAATATTTCTATATTAATCCTTACTTCAGTATGATTTTTATTACCAATAAAAATTAAATATATATATTAAATATCTAACATATAATTATGACCTAAATAGACTACAAAATTTTTATTAGCATGTTCTAAATTCAACTAAAAATCTATAAAATAGTTTGAATAGTTAAACACAGACCTAAGGACAATATTTGTTTCCTTTTAAAGTATGCCATTTGGGCTTCCCTGGTGCCGCAGTGGTTGAGAGTCCGTCTGCCGATGCAGGGGACACGGGTTCGTGCCCTGGCCCGGGAAGATCCCACATGCCGCAGAGCGGCTGGGACCGTGAGCCATGGCCGCTGAGCCTGCGCGTCCGGAGCCTGTGCTCCACAACGGGAGAGGCCACAACAGTGAGAGGCCCACGTACCGCAAAAAAATAAATAAATAAAATAAAATATGCCATTTATAGCAAATAAGTTAAACTATCTGTAAGGAAAAAGACCACATCTCAGATATCTTTTTTAGAAAACTCTCAATACATCTCAGAGCAAGAAGAAGAGCTGGGAGGAGACAGAAAACTGGGATGTGTGGGCATCCTGGCAGTAACTGACTGAGATCACCTGACAGGACAAGAGAGCTAGAAGGAGGACAGAACCCTGAGCCACCAACATTTGAAAGACTGGAACTGGAGGGAGGCAGGGAGTCCATGAAACAGACTGATGAGAAGTATTCAGAGCTTTATGGGGAGCACCAAGAGAAAATGGTGCCATAAGGAAATGAAAATGGCCGAGGAAACAGGGACAAGGACATCTCGTGGGATGAGTGAGAAGGATCCTTATGGTGTTTAAAAGACAGAGTGGGCAGGGCGTGGGCCTGCATGCCCGACACGCATGGGTGGCTAAGAGAGAAGCTGTGTTGGCCTGTGCTGTGGTGACAGTTGTTGTGCAATTAGCATAGATTAGCATAGTGGGTGGTGCTTGGCCTAGGATGTACCAGCAGAGCAGGTCAGCAGGTGCTAATAGCAATAGTACTAATGCACGTGACTTCCGCCCCTATTATCCCTCAAACATCTGTGCTCACTTAGGAGTGGGTTCTGTGGCACCTGGTCAGTGAGCCTCCTCGGAGGCCACTCTGCTGGGCCCCACAAGCCACCACTGCGGTCGGCTGTTGTCACAACCAACCTCTTACACTTAGCGGATGAGAATTTCCACTCCTTCTCCACAGCACAGCTCAGTCAAGCTGTAAGTTTTCACAAGGCTCCACAGAGAGTATGGAGATGACCAAGAGCCCAATCCAAAGATTAATGTATAACTTACTTCCTGATGTGGTTCCGCCTAGGGTCCTCAAAACCATCTTGTTTATAGAATCTCTTTCAGGATTTCTCACTGTCTGCATGTAGCAGGGACACCTTGTGTGTCCAGGCTGCGGAATCCAGGCCCAACCTTCGCAGTCCCAGAATTAGGAAGGATCATACCCGCCCTCTACTCCATGGTTCACCTTCCCAGTAAAATCTCTGCAGTCCCTTGCAAAGATGGCTGTCCTTCTCCAGTAGACTTTTCCTAAAATATAGGAACATAGTCTTCTATCCAAAGCTCATGTGCACTCAGGGCAGGGCCCCCCAGAATGGTATATCACAGGCAAAGCAGCCCAGAGTGTATAGGGGAGCATTTCTTCCTGACACCGCATGCAGAATGCATACAGATCCAGGCAGACAGAAGTCTCTCAGTCCTTGCGTCTCTCTGGGGACATTCTTCACTGACCTTCTTCTGGCCTTGGTTTGGGACCAGGATGTGGAGAGTGGCGTCCTCTGTCAAACCTTGTTTAGGAGGCACGGGCACAGCTAGCCCTTCCCCTTCCCTTCCACAATCACCTGGTCCATGCTGACACCTTCAACCTTTTTCCAGGGACTCGTCCACCTTGATCTACTCGAGAGGTCACAGTGACTTATCTCAATAGTCCCCATGGAGTTTTCCAAACCCTCTGAGGAAACGGCTGTTTCTTTATAGCCAAGACCAAACAGGGGATGTTTCCATTTCATGAGTTCCTAAGAAGAACCTTAGGTCTTTCCGTGTTGAGCACTGCCTCTTCCAGACTGGGATGAACATTGAGGGTCCACCCTGAGCAATGCTGAGCTGTAATCAGTGGCTAAAGTTCTGCTAGGAGTCTTATGGAGCTTCTCACTCTTGCTATCAGGCATGGTCTGCATTATTCTTTTAAGCTATTTGACTGGTCTTGTTAGGATAAGGGCACTTGAAGTCAATGTATGGGTTGGAAAGAACGTAGAATCTGGCTTCTGAATGCCCAGGTGCAAGCGCTGGCTTTCTTTGAATTAAGTGGCTGTGAGCAAGTCATTCAGTCCTTTCGAGTCTCCGTCCTCACATCTGAAAATTGAGAGTATTAGCATAAACTATCTTGAATGTTCTTTCAAATGATAAAATTCTAAATTTCTGTAATTATTCTCTGCAGTATCTGGAGACCTAAAATTAAGATAAAATAATTATCCAAAGACTTCTGCCATGTGAATAGCTGCGTAAGATCGCTAGGGAAAAAATTAGTTCAATCCTACTTGGGGTTAAGAATAGCTTATACCTTAAATTAGTCACTTTTAAAAAGTAGAATAGGAAGAAATTCTTTCACTAAGCTCTTTGTTAAAAATTATGCATTTGGGGAAAACAGAATTCATTGTGTAAGTCTGGCAGAAATATATGATGATGGAGTTAAGGATGTAAAGGAACTAGAAGCATCTTGCAGCATTACAACTCAGTAAAGTAGTTACTAGATCATAGCGTACAGCATCTGAGAAGCAAATAGGGCCCCCAACATTGTTTTCTTAATTAAAATTCTCTATTTAATCCACTTGAAATATATAGTAATAAAAGAAATAAACAAAAAGAAAATTCAAAGCAGAACCATTGTCGGATAATACCACCCTAAGTCCTGCCTATTCGTTTTTCAACTTGCAGAAGAGTTCAAGTTGTATAATCATTATGTAGTTAAAACTATAATGAATTGGCACTGGGAGTTTTATAGGGTTTGAAGATTGGTTTTCATGCACCATGCTTTTTTGTTATTTAAACTTTGTTACTGTCATCATTTTTCTAGCTGTTGAGTTTAACCTTTGCAGGCCCATCAAGCGTGCTCACAAACAAATGAAAAGCGTTACTGGGCCCAGTGATCCAGAGGGCATGTCATTCCAAGGGGAAATTTGCAGGAAATGAGGCCTCTTTATTTGTTCATGCGTTCTTAAGCCAGGCATAAACCGTCCAATTTATAAACCACTGTCTATGATTTCAGTTATAGGGCTCCTAAACTCCCCCCAAAAAATCATTTAAAGAATGAATCTACATCAGATAAGTAGAGAATTAAATTATTTGAATAACCATAGAATCTGAGGACTGGACCATGCCTCAATGTCTTCTAGATAATGATTCCCAAATGTGGCTGAAAATAAAAATCAGCTGGGATCTTTTTTAAATTGATGTATAGTTGACTTACAATATTAGTTTCAGGTATACAACAGCGATTTGATATTTTTACAGATTATACTTCACATAAAGTAGTAAAATATTGGCTATATTCCCTGTGCTATATATTACATCCTGTATCTTATTTATTTTATACCTAGTAGTTTGTTCCTCTAATCCCTTTTACCTATCTTGCCTCTCCCTTCACCCCTCTCCCCACTGGTAACCACTAGCTTGTTCTCTGTATCTCTGAGTCTGTTTCTGTTTTGTTATATTCGTTCACTTGTTTTATTTTTTAGATTCAACATATAAGTGAAAACATACAGTATATGTCTTTCTCTGTCTGACTTATTTCACTTAGCATGATACCCTCCAGGTCCATCCATGTTGTTGTAAATGGCAATATTCCATTCTTTTTTATGTCCGAGTAATATTATATTATATAGAGAGATGTATATAAATATACACACATCTTCATTCACCTGTTGATGTATATTCTCCTGAATATATTCAGGTGGTTTCTATATCTTGGCTACTGTAAATAATGCCACTATGAACATTGGGGTGAATATATCTTTTCAAATTAGTGTTTTCATTTTCTTTGGATATATACCTGATTATAAAATGAGCCGAGTACCCTTTGGCACTTTTCCAAGTAAGGCATACTGATGGCCAACAGGCATATGGAAAGATGCTCAACATCACTAATCGTCAGCGAGATGCAAATCAAAACCATGAAATATCACTTCACACATGCTATCATCAAAAAGACAACAAATAATAAGTGATGTCGAGGATGTGGCGAAAAGGGAAACCTAGGACTGGGAATATAAACTGGTACAGCCTCTACAGAAAACAGGATGAAGTTTCCTCAAAAAATTAAAAGTAGAGCTACCATATGATACAAGAACCACCCGGAATCTTATTAAAATTTAAATTAAAAACTGGAAAAAGATTATAGGTCCCAACCCTGTACAACTGAAATAGAATCCCCCGTGAAAAAAGCCTTGACCAAATAATGCTCGGGCGATACTTGAGAAAGGCTGATCTGCTCCAACTTTCTATCTGAAATTCGATTCCCAGCCTTACATGGTTCCTAATACTTTATGTACATGAGAATCACCTGACGAGTTGTCTTGTTTTCAATATGGAGTTCAGTATTTCCACAGATGTACCTCCAGAATGGGGACTTGCAGCCTGTTTGTTTGCTCTCGGTGTTTATTTGTTTTTGAGTTGTTTGTTATTTATTAATGCTCTCAGATGCGGCTGCTGCCCAGGCTGGTTTAGGAACAACTCCAAACCAACAGCCCAAACCATTTCCACCTAAAGTAACTGCAAACATTCTGTTTTCTCTACCTAGGAAACTCATATTTTTCCACCTCCTTTTGCACACAGACACACCCAGTCTATAAAAGGAAGTAGATCATTTGATTCCTCCTATCAATGTATTGACAGTGAGTTGCAGGTAACATTTGTACAGTGACAACATCCTCTCCAGGGCAAGATGGGAGGGATGGAAAGGGGAGGAGAGAAACTTAGTCAAAACCTGTTATTTTGCAGCATGAGCACAAAACAATGAGTTTACTAGCTAAATTGTTAATGTTGACTGATAAACCCATCAGAAATATGGCATTACACATTTGAATACTGGAAAACTCAGCTATTCCTTCAATACTGGAAAACTCAGCTATTCCTTCAAACTGATTTTAGGAATCAGTTTGAAGAAAATTACTGTTCACTTAAGGAGCACATTTCTTATTCTAAATTGATGTTTTGAGCCTTGTCAATATTATGGGAAATCACTAGAAATATACTAGACTGAATTTTTACATTTTTTACAGCAAACATATATCTTGAGGGTTCACTATGTACAGGCACTGTTCCCTGACTCTGGGGAGACAGCAGGAAACAAGACCATTCAAAGGCCATACCCCCCTGTAACTTCTATATAGTAGAGGCTAAGACGGAAATGATCTATAAATAAATAAATATATAATAAAATATCTGGCAAAAATAAGGCTGTGAAGAAAATAAATCAGGATAAGCAGATAGAAAATGACTTTGAGGCTTTTATGGAATACAGTGTTCAGCACATCACCACTAGCTGGCGTTCATTAGTATGATTTATGGATGCGTATCTTCTTCCTTCATAGATGATGATAATGATGCTGGCAATGTTGCTTTCCATATCTATGGATATAGCTTTAAAAAAAATACCCTGCAAATTGCTCTAAACAGAGAAGCTTAGCTGGTCAAGCCCTGCCTTCTGACTCCAGGCACCAATGTAGGGCCTGTCGCTGTTTGCGGATATTCCTAGCTTCACAGGCTGCTCAATACCTTGAATCAAAATGATCCCCCTCTGTCACACTGCCGTGTGCCATGTCTGTACCCCTCATTCATCGCTGATGGCAGCTCCCTTGGTGTCACACCAACAAGTCCGATGGTCTTCTCAGTGAGTGTCTGGATGGAGGTTCCTTCCCACGAGTCTTGCCGTAGAGCAACTGCTCCAGATCCGGCCACCATCCATCCTCAGCCAGGGCGCAGCCGAGCAGAGCGATGCCCACGGCTTCTAGGCTTGCAGACTGGCTGCTTTCCAGGGCAGCTGGGAAAGGCTAGTGGGACACTGTGTAGCTATGCATTTACATAGCAATTATCATCCTTATGGCACGGTCACAGGCTGATCAAACAGTATATCCAAACTAAGTGGAACAAATTCCCTACCTCTCTCCACCTCTTTTTGAAGAGGGAAACGGGGAAAAGTGAGCCACACATAGGCATTAGAAATGACTAGCTTATAAAAACAAAGAATTAGGAGGCCTAAATTGTCTTCTACAGCATTACTGTGGCTACAGACAAACATGGGGATGCAAAGAGGCTTGGCCCAGTACACTCCACATTTCCACCAAATGGAGGAGGAACAGCCACCACATTCTACACATACAAACCACATCTTTTATTTTCATGGTTTGTTTAGGTCAAAAGTTCTTTTGCATACATTATATCATTGTATGTTCTGAGTTTTTATTGTAAATATCTTTCAAATGTACCATACAAATAAAATTTTCATAAAACGATATTTTAAAATATGTTTAGAAGGCTTCCCTGGTGGCGCAGTGGTTGAGTCCGCCTGCCGATGCAGGGGACAGGGGTTCATGCCCCAGTCCGGGAGGATCCCACATGCCGCGGAGCGGCTAGGCCTGTGAGCCATGGCCGCTGAGACTGCGCGTCCGGAGCCTGTGCTCCGCAACGGGAGAGGCCACAACAGTGAGAGGCCCACGTGCCGCACACACACACACACACACACTCAGGCTGATCAAACAGTATATCCAAACTAAGTGGAACAAATTCCCTACCTCTCTCCACCTCTTTTTGAAGAGGGAAACGGGGAAAAGTGAGCCACACATAGGCATTAGAAATGACTAGCTTATAAAAACAAAGAATTAGGAGGCCTAAATTGTCTTCTACAGCATTACTGTGGCTACAGACAAACATGGGGATGCAAAGAGGCTTGGCCCAGTACACTCCACATTTCCACCAAATGGAGGAGGAACAGCCACCACATTCTACACATACAAACCACATCTTTTATTTTCATGGTTTGTTTAGGTCAAAAGTTCTTTTGCATACATTATATCATTGTATGTTCTGAGTTTTTATTGTAAATATCTTTCAAATGTACCATACAAATAAAATTTTCATAAAACGATATTTTAAAATATGTTTAGAAGGCTTCCCTGGTGGCGCAGTGGTTGAGTCCGCCTGCCGATGCAGGGGACAGGGGTTCGTGCCCCGGTCCGGGAGGATCCCACGTGCCGCGAAGCGGCTAGGCCCGTGAGCCATGGCCGCTGAGACTGCGCGTCCGGAGCCTGTGCTCCGCAACGGGAGAGGCCACAACAGTGAGAGGCCCACATGCCGCACACACACACACACACACACACAAAAAAAATATATATATAGATGTTTAGAAAACTTCACTTTACTACCCCCAAACAGACCATGTTTACAGTTAACTCACAATCATCCACGTCCATGGATGGAAACAATGGAATAAACTGGAGATAATCCAAAATAATCCAAAAGCCAGTTGTACCACAGAACTCAATTAACTACACAAATGTATCAAATGTTCTGTTCCACCCAATTCACAACAGACTCTTGCTTCCCCACTGGTTAGTACCACCCTCTCCTTATCTTGAAACTTCCCTAATCCCTAACTTCCATGGCACCACTCTGGGTCCTTCCACTACCTCTTGGTTAACTCCTTTGCTTCCTCTCTCTAAAGAAGCACGTGTCCTAAAGTTCGGGATGTTAAAAGGAAAGCTATACAGAGATACTCATACAAAGAAGCATACACATACTCACAAAAAGATAAAAAGGAAAAAATATATAGATAGATAGATATAAAAGAGAGCAACCAAATCAATACACAAATCTACCAATGATAATAAACTCTAAATACTAAACTAAGATAAACACAAAACCAGAAACAAATTATTTGCAGAAAGCAAACCCCAAGTCTACAGTTGCTCCCAAAGTCCACCTCCTTAATTTGGGATGATTCGTTGTCTATTCAGGTATTCTACAGTGCAGGGTACATCAAGTTGATTGTGGAGCTTTAATCCGCTGCTCCTGAGGCTGCTGGGAGAGATTTCCCTTTCTCTTCTTTGTTCTCACAGCTCCCGGGGTTCAGCTTTGGATTTGGTCCCGCCTCTGCGTGTAAGTCGCCTGAGGGCATCTGTTCTTCGCTCAGATGGGACGGGGTTAAAAGAGCAGCTGATTCGGGGGCTCTGGCTCACTCAGGCCAGGGGGAGGGAGGGTTAGGGATGCGGGGCAAGCCTGCGGCGGCAGAGGCCGGCGCGCCGTGCGTTCTCCCGGAGGAGTTGACCCTGGATCCCGGGACCCTGGCAGTGGCGGGCTGCACAGGCTCCCCGGAAGCGGGGTGTGGATAGTGACCTGTGCGCGCACACAGGCTTCTTGGTGGCGGCAGCAGCAGCCTTAGCATCTCATGCCTGTCTCTGGGGTCCGCACTGATCGCCGCGGCTCGCGCCAGTCTCTGGAGCTCCTTTAAGCTGTGCTCTGAATTCCCTCTCCTCGCACACCCCAAAACAATGGTCTCTTGCTTCTTAGGCAGGTCCAGACTTTTTCCCGGACTCCCTCCTGGCTAGCCGTGGTGCACTAGCCCCTGCAGGCTGTGTTCACGCCGCCAACCCCAGTCCTCTCCCTGCGCTGCGAGGGAAGCCCGAGCCTCAGCTCCCAGCCCCCCACCCCCGCCCACCCCGGCTGGGGAGCAGACAAGCCTCTCGAGCCGGTGAGTGCTGGTCGGCACTGATCCTCTGTGCGGGAATCTCTCTGCTTTGCCCCCCGCACCCGTGGCTGCGCTCTCCTCCGTGGCTCCAAAGCTTCCCCCCTCCGCCCCCCCGCAGTCTCCACCCGCGAAGGGCCTTCCTAGCGTGTGGAAACCTTGCCGCCTTCACAGCTCCCTCCCACTGGTGCAGGTCCCGTCCCTATTCTTTTGTCTCTGTTTATTCTTTTTTCTTTTGCCCTACCCAGGTACGTGGGGAGTTTCTTGCCTTTTGGGAAGTCTGAGGTCTTCTGCCAGCTTTCAGTAGGTGTCCTGTAGGAGTAGTTCCACATGTAGATGTATTTCTGATGTATCTGTGGGGAGGAAGATGATCTCCACATCTTACTCCTCCAGCATCTTGAAGGTCTCTAAAAACGCATTTTAAAATATTTCCTTTTTGGCTTTTGAGGTTTATTGCATGTGTAGAAAGGCCTCCCTTAACCCATAATTTTAAACAAAATAATCATAAAGTTTCTCCTTAAACAGGATGACCAGAGGTTCTGGAAGCCTAAGGAAATATGCATAATAAATGCCTTATTGATATTGTGTTGCAGTAAATATGTTCAGCAATATTCATGATATGTTCAACATGTTGTTCCTTATTAGTGTTGGCAAACTTGATACATTAACGTGAAATTTCCATAAGTCACTGCACATGCGTCTCTGATTTTCACTGAATAAGTCTGTACCTTTAGCATATCTCAGAAGACATCATCAAAGAAGTTCAATTTGTAAGTATATATTTATATTACATTATAAATAAGTATATATTATATATATATCCAAACTTTATGACTACTCTATACTTAAAAATATTTTTTTTAATGTTTGTCTCTTTAACTCAACTAGAATTGCATTTTGTATGTTGTGAAGATAGGATCTCCATTTATTTTTTTATTTTTTCCCAAATGAATTGTGAGTTGATCTAATACCCTTTATGGGACAGTTCAGATGGGATTTATGTATGCCGATCTTAAGGTGGAAGATAAATGTTTGTGAGTCACCCACTAAGAGATGAAAGTTGAAGACGTGAAGGTGGATGAGATCTTGGAGACAGGAGTAAGTAGAACCAACCTTACCCACTGGGGGCAGGCACCAAAACCAACAGGAACTATGAACCTGCAACCTACGAAAAGGAGACCCGAAACACCACCAAACCAGCTTTACAACAAATGCTAAAGGAATTCTTCTAGGGAGGAAACACAAGAGAAGGAAAAGACCTACAATAACAAACCCAAAACAATTAAGAAAATGGTAATAGGAACATACATATCAATAATTACCTTAAATGTAAATGGATTAAATGCTCCAACCAAAACATAGACAGTCTGAATGGATACAAAACCAAGACCTGTATATATGCTGCCTCAAAAAGACACACTTCAGACCTAGGAACACACACAGATTGAAAGTGAGGGGATGGAAAAAGATTCCATGCAAATGAAAATCAAAAGAAAGCCGGAGTAGTGATTCTTATATTAGACAAAATAGACTTTAAAATAAAGACTATTACAAGACAGTAAGAAGGACACTACATAATGATCAAGGGATAAATCCAAGAAGAAGATATAACAATTGTAAATATTTACGCACCCAACATAGGAGCACCTCAATACATAAGGCAAATGCTAACAGCCATAAAAGGGGACATCGACAGTAACACAATCATAGTGGGGGCTTTAACACCTCAATTTCACCAATGGACAGATCATCCAAAATGAAAATAAATAAGGAAACACAAGCTTTAAATGATATATTTTAAAAGATGGACTTAATTGACATTTATAGGACACTCCATCCAAAAACAACAGAATACACTTTCTTCTCAAGCGCTCATGGAACATTCTCCAGGATAGATCATATCTTGGGTCACAAATCAAGCCTTGGTAAATTTAAGAAAACTGAAATCATATCAGGTATCTTTTCCAAACACACCACTATGAGACTAGATATCAATTACAGGAAAAAATTTGTAAAAAATACAAACACTTGGAGGCTAATCAATACACTACTAAATAACCAAGAGATGATTGAGGAAATCAAAGAGGAAATCAAAAACTACCTAGAAACGAATGACAATGAAAACACAACAACCCAAAGCCTATGGGATGCAGACAAAGCAGTTCTAAGAGGGAAGTTTATAGCAATACAATCCTACCTCAAGAAACAAGAAACATCTCAAATAAACAACCTACCTTACACCTAAAGCAAGTAGAGAAAGAAGAACGAAAAACCCCAAAGTTAGCTGAAGGAAAGAAATCATAAAAATCAGATCAGAAATAAAAGAAAAAGAAATTAAGGAAACAATAGCAAAGATCAATAAAACTAAAGGCTGCTTCTTTGTGCAGAAAACAAAATTGATAAACCATTAGCCTGACACATCAAGAAAAAAAGGAGAAGACTCAAATCAATACAACTGGAAATGAAGAAGGAGAAGTAACAACTGACCCTGAAGAAATACAAAGGATCATGAGAGATTACTACAAGCAATAAAATGGCAATAAAATGGACAACCTGGCAATAAAATGGACAACCTGGAAGAAATGGACAAATTCTTAGAAAAGCACAACGTTCCGGGACTGAACCAGGAAGAAATAGATAATATAAACAGAGCAATCACAAGCACTGAAATTGAGACTGTGATTAAAAATTTTCCAACAAACAAAAGCCCAGGACCAGACGGCTTCACAAGGCGAATTCTATCAAACATTTAGAGAAGAGCTAACACCTATCCTTCTCAAACTCTTCCAAAATATAGCAGAGGGAGGAACACCCCCAAACTCATCCTCTGAGGGCACCATCACCCTGATACCAAAACCAGACAAAGATGTCACAAAGAAAGAAAACTACAGGCCAATATCCCTGATGAACATAGATGCAAAAATCCTCAACAAAATACTAGCAAACAGAATCCAACAGCACATTAAAAGGATCATACACCATGATCAACTGGGGTTTATCCCAGGAATGCAAGGATTCCTCAATATATGCAAATCAATCAACGTGATACACCATATTAACAAACTGAAGAATAAAAACCACATGATCATCTCAATAGATGCAGAAAAAGCTTTCGACAAAATTCAACACCCATTTATTATAAAAAGCCTCCAGAAAGTAGGCATAGAGGGAACTTATCTCAACATAATAAAGGCCATATATGACAAACCCACAGCCAATATCGGTCTCAATGGTGAAAAACTGAAACCATTTCCTCTAAGATCAGGAACAAGACAAGGTTGCCCACTCTCACCACTATTATTCAACATAGTTTTGGAAGTTTTATCCAGAGCCATCACAGAAGAAAAAGAAATAAAAGCAATTCATATCGGAAGAGAACTCCCTCCCTAAGGAGACAAAAGACCTGTATGCTGAAAACTATAAGACACTGATGAAAAAAATTAGAGATGATACAAACAGATGGAGAGATATACCATGTTCTTGGATTGGAAGAATCAACATTGTGAAAATGATTATACTACCCAAAACAATCAACAGATTAAATTCAATCCCTATCAAACTATCAATGGCATTTTTCACAGAACTAGAACAAAAAATTTCACAATTTGTATGGAAACAGAAAAGACCCCGAATAGCTAAAGCAATCTTGAGAAAGAAAAATGGAGCTGGAGGAATCAGGCTCCTGGACTTCAGACTATACTACAAAGCTACAGTAATCAAGACAATATGGTACTGGCACAAAAACAGAAATATAGATCAATGGAACAGGATAGAAAGCCCACAGATAAACTCATGCCCATATGGTCACCTTATTTTTGATAAAGGAGGCAAGAATAAACATTGGAAAAAAGACAGCCTCTTCAATAAGTGGTGCTGGGAAAACTGGACAGCTACATGTAAAAGCATGAAATTAGAACACTCCCTAACACCATACATAAAAATAAGCTCAAAATGGATTAAAGACCTAAATGTAAGGCCAGACACTATAAAAGTCTTAGAGGAAAACATAGGCAGAACACTCTATGACATAAATCACAGCAAGATCCTTTTTGACCCACCTCCTAGAGAAATGGAAATAAAAACAAAAATTAAAAAATGGGACCTAATGAAACTTCAAAGCTTTTACACAGCAAAGGAAACCATAAAGAGGACGGAAAGACAACCCTCAGATTGTGAGGAAATATTTGCAAACAAAGCAACTGACAAAGGATTAATCTCCAAAATTTACAATCAGTTCATGTAGCTCAATATCAAAAAAAAACCAAACAACTCAATCCAAATATGGGCAGAAGACTTAAATAGACATTTCTGCAAAGAAGATATACAGATTGCCAAAAAACACATGAAAGGATGTTCAACATCACTAATCATTAGAGAAATGCAAGTCAAAACTACATTGAAATATCACCTCACACGGGTCAGAATAGCCATCATCAAAAAATCTACAAACAATAAATGCTGGAGAGGGTGTGGAGAAAAGGGAACCCTCTTGCACTGCTGGTTGGAATGTAAATTGATACAGCCACTATGCAGAACAGTATGGAGGTTCCTTAAAAAACTAAAAATAGAACTACCATACGACCCAGTGATCCCACTACTGGGCATATACCCTGAGAAAATCATAATTCAAAAAGAGTTATGTACCACAATGTTCATTGCAGCACTATTTACAATAGCCAGGACATGGAAGCAACCTAAGTGTCTACTGACAGATGAATAGATAAAAAAGATGTGGCACATATATACAATGGAATATCACTCAGCCATAAAAAGAAATGAAACTGAGTTATTTGTAGTAAGGAAGATGGACCTAGAGACTGTCATAGAGTGAAGGAAGTTAGAAAGAGAAAAACAAATACCGTACGCCAACACATATATATGGAATCTTAAAAAAAAAATGGTTCTGAAGAACCTAGGGGCAGGATAAGAATAAAGACACAGATGTAGAGAATGAACCTGAGGACACAGGAGCGGAAGGGTAAGCTGGGACGAGGTGAGAGTGTAGCATTGACATATATACACTACCAAATGTAAAACAGATAGCTAGTGGGAAGCAGCCACGTAGCTCAGGGAGATCAGCTCGGTGCTTTGTGACCACGTAGAGGGAAGGGATAGGGAGGGTGGTAGGGAGACGCAAGAGGGAGAAGATATGGGGATATATGTATATGTATGGCTGATTCACTTTGTTATAAAGGAGAAACTAACACACCATTGTAGAGCAATTATACTCCAATAAAGATGTTAAAAAATAAATAAATAAAATGCGTTTTTAAAAGGCCCCCAAAGAACCCAAAATGTTTACAAAAATAATCTTTATGAGTTTGAAATTTTTATGTTTTACTCTAAAATACCTGCATTGTTTCATTTTTTAAATAATAAGTATAGTTTCATGGATTATTTGTGTAAATTTTAAACAAAAGTGAAAAGTACTGCATAGTACTTAACTAAGCCACTAATAATCAATGTATTTTTACTGGATTGGTAAATTTCTCTGTCAACATGCTTCTTAAAACTTCTCATAGATCAGCTTGGTGCTTTGTGACCACCTAGAGGGGTGGGATAGGGAGGGTGGGAGGGAGCGAGACACAAGAGGGAAGAGATATGGGAACATATGTGTATGTATAACTGATTCACTTTGTTATAAAGCAGAAACTAACACACCATTGTAAAGCAATTATACTCCAATAAAGATGAAAAACAAAACTTCTCTTAAAAGGCAGAATATAATGTTGCTTCTAATATCTCAAACTAAGCAAGAATCAACATGCAAAGGAAAATTAAATTCTCTCCCTAAGTTATCCTCAAGTTAGCCAACTCTAGAAGTCTATATGAAATGACAGAAATAAATACAACTATTTCGATTAGAAATGTCAGAAACAACGAGAAGTGGTTCCAAAAAACAATGGGGAAATAAATTATGGATTAAAATAGTTGTTTCCCAAAGTTTTTGCCTTAAAATACTCGTACTTCAGAATTTAAGTGTTTTATAGGGGAAACAAACTGCTTCATCATCCAAAAAGTTTGGGAGAAATCTAGGCTAAGCACAAACATGTTTCGTAACTTCCAGACTTCTTGAAGCCCTTAACATATGTTCATGCAGGTGGTGAATCTGTAACATAGAGAGAGATTATCCAGTGCATCCCACATTGATTTGTTCCCAAATCTCTTTTTTCCATGATGGCTGTTAACAGCTCATGCTGTGCAAAATGCTTATGAACATGTCAAGGATGTTGCTAAATTTAAAATACTTAGTTCCAAAAATAGAAATTATAAATTGTGCCCCTGATTCCTTCGTTAAGCAAATAAATCTAGACCATAGATAGACTGCACCATGTGTTTCCTTAGACTAAATGGCAGCAGAAAATTTTTATAAACTCTTGGGGGAAAATAGCCTACCCATTCATCCTAACCTGTTCTCCAGATATTTGGATTCACATTTTATTTACCTCAGCTGTATCTGGGCTTGGGGAGTCCTTCCCCCATTCCTATTAATCCTCTTTTATGATCGGTTGTTAAAACATCTATAATGTTTTAAATGATTAATAAAGTTGTCCTCCTTATGTTTAAAAGCTTCAGATCAATAACTTTCAAGTTCAGAACTCTGTACCTTCTGGATGTAATTATACTAAAACACTGTGCACCAAAAAAATGTGCAGCAAAACTCCCATAATTCCAATCATTTATGCTGATGAATAGTGTTTAAACTCACAAATAAGTCAAATTAAATATAATAAATATATTCTAGAGTTACATTCAAAGAGAAGAATTAGCTCTCCATGTGTTTACATAAATGAAATAAAAGTATGTGTAATATGTAAGATAATTTTTTGTATATTTTTTTTAAATTTTTTGTATATTAATGCAAGTACAAATATACGCATACACATAAATTTACATATGAATATGAATATACATTAGGGATCTGATTTTCCTTTCCCTCCTCATTAAGGAGTCATTTAAAATCCTTAGTGCAATATGGTCAAGAAATTATCCTCTGTTCTTTCTGGGATTTCTTTCTCCTTTAGACTAGTCTGTAAACGCCATGAGGTCAGGAAGCAGCTTGCCCCTTTGGGCAGAGATATAGATGTTTTCATACTTCTTAACTTACATTAAACATCCTTCCTTGTTGCAATGACTCAGAGGCTTGCCATTTAACCATTCCATATCCATAATTAAATGAGCTACATGTATATTTCAATAATTTCTAACCAATGCCCTAGAACAGGAGGCTAGCAAAATATAGCCCTTGGGCAAAATCCAGCCAACACCTGTTTTGTAAGTAAAGTTTTATTGGAACATAGCCATGTCTATGACCGTTTTCATGCCATGAAGGCAGAGTTGAGTACTTTTAAGAAAATGTCCTTTATGGCCAATAAAGCCTAAAATATTTACTATCTGGCCCTTTACAAAAAAAATAAGTTTGTCAACCCCTGGTATAGACTTTTAAAAAACAGGTTAATTCTCTTGTTGTCAGTGTAATTGCTGTTAGATTTGGTTTTGGAATTCAGTTTCTCCATATATTTGAATATTGGGGTCTCTACTTCTCTGATAGTTCAGAATTTTTATTAATGAAATTATATTTTAAATCTCTGATTGAGGAATTTAGGGAAGCTATGTCTTTTCTCAGTCCTGCCTCTTGGTTCAAAAATGCTTGATCTGGGACTTCCCTGATGGTCCAGTGGGTAAGACTCCGTGTTCCCAATGCAGGGGGCCCGGGTTCGACCCCTGGTCCAGGGAACTACATCCCACATGCCACTGCAACTAAAAGATCCTGCAGGCTGTAACTAAGACCCAGTGCAGCTAAAATAAATAAATAAATATTTTTTTTTAAATGCTTGCTCTTCTGCTGTTAATGAAAAGCTCCAACCATATAGAGAACTACTGGTTCCCTTCCTAGAGAAATAAACCTAATGAAAGACATGCAATACTCTATACAGAAATCTATAAAACGGTACTAAGATAATTTTTAGAAGACAGAGTGAGAGAGACAGAGATTCCATTAATTGAAAGGCTCAATTTTTAAATTTATTAATTCCTTCCAGATTGATTCATAAATTTAATGACATACCAATAAAAATCCCACTAGAGATTTTGGTAGAAACTGACAAGCTGATTCTATGATTTATATGGGAATACAAAAAACAAAGAATAGCTAAGTCAAATAAGGAACAAATTTGGAGGATTTACACTTACTCAGATATCAAGACATTATAAACTGAAGTATTAATAAAAAGTATGGTTTGGGCGCAGTAGTGATAAATAGGTCAATGAACAGAAACAAAGAGTCTAGAAAAATAAGCAAACATATTCATTTGATGTATGACAAATAAATGATACTGGGTCATTTGTTTATCCACATAAAATAATAATAAATCTTAACACTCACCTCACATAAAATTCAATTCCAAGTAGAATGTGAAATTAAATATGAAGTGTAAAATAGTAAAACTTCTAGAAGATAACATTAAGAAAGTCTTCCAGACTGTTGGACAGACCCTAGGGTAGCTCCCATGTCATCCCCTTTGAGGGTGGATGGGACCTGTGAGTTGCTTCTAACTGATAGAATATGGCCAAAGTGCAAGGTATTCCAATGTGATTAAAGTCTCAAATAATTTGATTTAAAGTTATTATCAAAAGAGGGATTATCTTATATGGATTTGACTTAATCAGGTGAAATCCTTTAATAGAGGGACTGTCCTTGGGGGCCTGATGAAGTCAGCAGCCACGTGAAGAAGCCCACAAGACAATGAACTTGCAGGCAGCCTCCAGGAACTACAAGTGGCCTCTGTGACCTGAGGGTGGCCGCCAGCCAACAGCCACTGGAAGGTGGTAACGGATGCCGACAAGGACAATCAATGGCTGAGGAATGGATGTCCTGCCCCTCTGGTGCTGGGTGCTGGAGAAAGCCCCTCGGAATATACATATACTCTCTCAGGGATAACTGAAAGGTGAAAATCTTGAATGGATTGAGAAATTACTGAATTGACTAAAGTGACAATGGTTAAATTTGTGCCACTAGGCAGAATGGGATAGGATGGAAATTAATTTCAGCTGTAGAAAAATAAAATTCTATTTTGGAACTCCTAAACTTGTGGGAAATTAAATTAATACATATATAATTACTTTAAGCTTTCGTTCCTATTGATTTGATTATTTTAATTATTCATACACCACTATTCAGGAATAGCTAACTCTGATGAGTAATTTTTCTGTCTACTATTTATAGTAGACAGACTATATTTATGTCTGTTTATATTCTTCTTAGAATCTCGTAGCAAAGAATAAACTACCTTATTATTTGCTTCAATTCCACAGTCTTGATGACTTTTAAAATCCAATTTGTCTTAGACATAAAATATTTACTATTTTAAACACATAGTTAATTTGTATTGCCTCAGACTCTTCTAAATATTACACTCCTGAGATTGTCCAGTCCATTACTCCTGGAGGAGCCCCTGACATAATACCTTCCCAGGTTCATTATTATTTGTTTTGGGGAAGCTTTTGTCCTTGTGTAGAGTTATAATATTTTTCAGAGACAGTTGGGCAAATATTCACTGAGATAAGCCACCATGTATAACTGATGCAAGAAGTACTTTTGAAGCACAGACAGAACTGCAAAGAACAGAATTTCAAGGGGCAGAGATAATTCGCAGTTGCAGATTTAGTCACCATAAGCATACAAAAAGCTTACGGACTCAGCAACACCACCAACAACCAAGGCAGACACAAACACACCATAGCCTTTCACAAAGAAATGCTCAGTTATCTTTTCAATTGTAGTTTCCCTATTGGCCCACTCTATTTGTACTACACTCAAAATTCTTCTACCTTCCAGTCACAGAGAAGGTTCTACTCATGCTCAAATTATATCCCCACTTACATGCTTGCCCCCCTTCAATTTATTCCCAACCAAGAGACAGAGTGATCCATTTGGACATGTCCAATCATGTCACTCCTCTGACAGAATAAATAGCTCACTGAGGGTAAACTCCAAAATCCTTATAACAGCGGACAAGACACCTGTAGGACCTGGACCTCCACCGCCTTTCTGCTCTCATCTACTATCTGTATTCCGTTCACCTCACTTCGGCCTCATTGGTCTCCAAGTTGTTCCTATAAGCACATGTCTCTCTGCCTGTGACAGTCTTACTTCAGATTTCCATATGGTTTACTATTCCCTTATGTTTTTCAAATGTTTGCTCAAATGCTCTCTTCATAATGAGGCCATCCCTTTAATATTTCACCCACCACATACATTATTTTTCTCCATAGCACTTATCACCTCATAACATATTAAATAATTGTTGATTTATTTTTTGTTTCCACCCATCAAAATGTAAACTTTATGTGGGAGCTTGTTTTCTGTTTTATTCACTGATGTACCACTAACCCCAAAAACACTGCCTGGCACATTGTACGCCATCAGTAAATACTTGTTGAATGAATAAATGATTAACATAGATTGTAGCTATTGCTACAAAAAGGTAGGTGTTTGTTACACTGCTTTTCTTTGATATATTTCATTTTTAACTAGCAACATCCAGGAGAATCTCAGCTCCCACCAAGTCTGATTAGAGAAACCCCTCTGGATCAGTGAACCTTGTGATTAATGAATCTTGTTAGGATGGATGAGCCTGCAGACAGACTTCCTGGCCAGGACCTCCAGCAGCTGCTTTCCCATCTCTGATGACTAGTTTAAGAGTTGAACTCAAGTCTTGGTCATAGGAACCCTAGCATCCAACTCTGACTGGAAATATACTTTCTAAATAGATCTTTAGACTCGCTGCCCTTGTGATCACAAAGTTTTAACTCATATTTACAAATGTTTAGGTATAAAAAGAAACAATGATTTCAGCCCCACTGCAATTTTACCTTTTTGTTCTCCTTGTAAAAAATACACTGAAATTTACTGCAAGGACCTTATAAAAGTAATAAAATAACATAAAATGATCATAAAACCAATCACATATTTATAGGAAATAGCAGAATAAAATCACTTTTTTTGTGAGATGTCAAATCCAAAGAAATGTATGACTTAAGACAACTTTCTGCTGTCTTTAAGCATCTAATGTGTTCAGCTTCTTTTGTCCCTACAGGCCTGGGAAGGCATTTATTACTGTCAATTTGAAAAAACTCTGCTGACCATTGTCCATGCTTATAGGAATCTTCAGTGTGAATTCTGTTAACTGAAAAACCTTTTTAATAATAGTCTCTGTCTTGTCTTTTCCATTATGTTTACTCAGACTGTATCCATCCACACCAGTCAAAAGAACAAAACAAACAAACAAAATACTCAGGCTTCCTATAACCACATCCTCTGAAACCAGCTGCTATTATGGCATACTAATGTCTATGAACTTTTGTCTATGCAAAAACGTAAACAAAAGAAATCCAGAAATTACCAGGCAATACAGGTTGAATGTGATCAGGAATTCAACACACTTCTAAATAAACAAGTGCTGTCTAGGAGTGAATTAATAAAAGCATAATCAAATGAAGCACTAACTCAATTTAGTGTGACTCAAGGTAAAGATTCAATAAGGACTTTAGAGAAATTAAAAAGACTAGAATACACTTCTGAGAAGGCTCACAAAATAATACTTAAAAGAATGGAACTTAATGGAAAACAGTGAAAAAAACAGTAGACAAGAAAAGTGAGAAAGATGGTGACCATCTGCCCTCCAGCTTCATTGAAACAGAATAAGATGGAATGATCCACAGCGATAGGTTCAAGATGATAGAGGACTCACTCAGTGGCCTGTCTTCAGTCTTTAGTGAACTTATTCTTCTGAGACATTGTACACTGTCAGTTGCTCCCTCCCTCATGAAGAGTCTCCTCTCCTTCCTAAAGTACAACTCTATTCTTCTCTTACCTTGAGAGTCACTTTTGGTATCCATGGTCTCCAAGGTTTCCAGGTCATAAAAAGAAGGCAAGAGTTTGGAAATGGACACCGTTAGTCTTCACATAATTTTTTACTTTTACTGTGTTCTTTTGCTTTTCCTTTTTGTGGCTCTGCTTCTGACGGCTCTAAAATGTGGATGTTATTTAAAACTACATCTTTTTTGACCCCTTTTTCTTTTTATTCTCTTTCTCCTTCCTGCGTAATCTCACCCACACATGCTGGTGACTCTTAAAATTATATTCCCACTTTAAGCTCTTTCCTAAATTCCACTGAATTTTCCTCTCCTCAGGTATCTTGCGGGTTCATAAAACTTCATCATGTTGAAAACCAAACTTACCATTTCTGCCTAAAACCTCCCTTTCTTGTATTTTCTATTAATGACATTCTTATCGAACCAATCCTCTAAATTAGCAACAATGAAATGACCTTAAGTTCCTCCGCCTCCCTCTCAACCTCCCACTCACATTGTGAGTTTGTTTTGTTTTGTTTTGTTTTTTGTCTCCCCTTTCTAAGTGATGCTTCTTGAAAGTAGGGACCTGTTGTATTCATCCTCCTTATCTCAGTGCCTAGAAGAGTAGCGAGTACATATCAGGTGTACAAGGTAAGAAAGAAAAAAGGAGAGAAGAAAGGAAAGGAGGGAGAAAGAGAAGAAAGGAATAATGAAAGGAGAAGAGAGAGATGTAAGGAGGAAAGCAATTAATAAAATGACTGAGCTATTACTCATAATAGGATAAAGTTTATAACAGCTGACAGCTGAGGCTGTAATTCTTTTGTGGCAGACAGCTCTTTCATGCTGGAAAGACTTATGAAAGGTTTTTGGAGTAAAAGTTAAGCCCCTCAGGGCCTACTTATCAATCAATGAAAGCTTGGAGGGAATATGGAATACTCTACATAATAAAAAAAGACAGAGTCTGGAGAATTCCAAGGCAAAATAAGAGTGAGACACAGAGAGAAAAAATGAGACAAACAGAACCAGGACAGTGCACTCACCACCATGACTTTCAAATCTTCGATCAGTTCTAGGAGATGCATTAAAATCTTGGCGTGAGTGGATATTTTCATTCTTGCAATGCAGTGAAATGATGGAATTTAGAATCTACGTTTACATGGGATAAAAATGAGACAAAACTCATGGACACAAAAGCCAGAGCGTTAGGGAACTGTTGACCAAAACTGCCCATCTTGGCCAGGTGGGATGATAACCACTTGCATGAACTGTCTCACAACATGAGGTCTGGATAAGGAACATGGTGCTGCCACTGAAAACTAACTGGGAGAATTCGGGAGGAGCCAAAATAAGGGAGGAGATGCCAGCCCATAATACGTCCTGCCAACCTCCCAGAATCCTTCACGCTGGAATCCATCTTGGCCGAGAGATGCATGCACCACCAGGAAGGACCCTGAGTCAGACCAAACACGGGCCAAGTGAGATGACTGACCAGAGACAACCCAGAAACTCACCCCATCACCATAAAACCTGAGACTGTGAGTCACGTGGCAGAGCAGTTCTCCTGGTTGCCCTTACCCCACTGCTCTCCGCCCTGGGAACCCCTTTCCAATTAAGTCTTTTGCTTTGGCTGCACATGTGTCTCCTCGGACACTTCATTTCCAAGTGTTAGACAAGAGCCCACTCTGGAAGGGGTTTCCCTTCCTGCAACAAGAGGACAGGGCAACAAGCGGATCTGGGGTTACATTCACAGTCACATGTTACAGTGAAAGTAATTCGACTCGCCATAAAGGAAAGTGGCAGCCGGAGTGTGACCTCAGCCTCTTCCAGGGAATCTGATACGAAGAATCAGATCACATGGAAAATGATTCTATCCAAAAGATCAAACCAAAGTTATAAAACTAAATGCTCAAGATAGTACAGGACATTGCTCTATTCCAAATTCAGAGACAAGGCTAAATAAACCAGGTTAAAATCCTAATAGGAACTCAAGAAATTCACCTTTGATCTTGGGCAACTAATTCTTCCTATACCCATCTAGCATAGTGGTATAATCCCTAAAGAGGTTTAAATACCTGAAGCTAGCACAGCCTTGAAAATAGGCACTGGCCCCTATTGCTTGAATTGAAGGAAATCTGTATAAACTAACAGGCACTTGGGCAGTAGGCCAACATGGTCAATATACTCCTTTTTTTTTTTTCTTTTTTTTTACTTTTCAAGGGGTTCAGTGTTTATCAGTCTATTCCTGTGTTCTTATAGCTGAGTGAGATGGGGAGTAGAAGAAGCAAATGGGAATGTCTGATGGTTTGAGGTAGAAATATTTATGTCTGCCAATATCAGGTTAAAATATATAAAATTTCTTACCATGGGACCACTACACCCTTCATACTCGTTTTGGTGCTGTATAGGCTAATTTATTTTCTTTATACGCTGCAGTCTGAGCTTTATAACTTGTAAATATATGTATTGTTATATAAAAAATGAATGTACTCGTTTTGACAGGCTAATGAGGTACAGGAGTGCAAAATGGTAGAAAATTCTACTATCATACTTGTTTTGTAATAAACCAAATTGCAGGCCTCTGAAACATGCTGCTGTCATAATAAAACCATTCACAGCCGTATCTAAGAGAAGAGACTTCTTACTTTTCAATCAGTGATAGTCAAGTCACCTCTGCTATAAAAGAAAATGCTCTCAGTGGTTTTTGAAGCAGAAAAATGAGTAAACAACCAAGGAACACTCCAAAAACTGTTAGTCATCAAAATAAATTAGAAAAGCCTCAAAGTCATTAGAAAATATCAAACCTTGTAGAGGTTATAACAATCTTAAATAGTGCCTACTCTACCATCAGTATTTATAGAACATTTTTTCACTTCACTAATATTCTTGGTTATTGGCATTGTTCCCAGCTAGTATCTCCTCCTCACTCTAAGATGCTCTCTGACACTTATACTTTACGTTAAAAACACTGTCCAGATACTTCACATTGCATTTTTCAAATGTACATTTCCTTCCAAAGTACCAATTTTCCGCATAAGATAAACACTTTTTTCCTTGACCAAGAGAGGATCTTTTTTTCTTTAAGTCGGTCATGTTTGGAAACTAACTTTTATATTAAAGCACCAAAGGAAAACACTGGTGACATTCTCTAGACTTTTTTTTTTCCTTCCTTTGAAACTTTCCCTCTGACATCCTGGTGCCATGAAGGGTCAGTATGTGAAACAGCAGTCTCACATGGATTACAGATCAAGAGCCAGCAAACTATTTGGTCAATTTGAAAAAGAGAACCAATGGGCTCTAACTACAGTGATGTCAATGTAGAAGGGAAGAAACACTTGATTTCACCTCTGAATGCCTGCTTTATAACTGACTTACTTTGCACGGTATGGAATAAGCTCTCTCACTGCTTTCTGACACAACTGCCCAAACTACAGCTGCCATATTACCTCACCTTTTTGGAACTCGTCTACCTTTCAATTCCATCTGCATGTAATAGAGCAAGGAGAGAATGTCCTAATGACCAAAAATGCTATTTTTACAGGAGTACCTCTCACCCGCTTTCAGAATCTATTTCTTCTTAGTTTGAATAGAATTTGAAGAAGCCTGAAGGCAGCACTGTGTAATTATTAAGAGCACAGACGCTGGAGTCAGACAGTCTGAGCTGAATCCTGGTTCTGCTGTTTATTAACTCTGTGACCTTAAGTTACTTCAGCTCAGTGCTCTGTTGGATCACCAATAAGATGAGGAAAACAGTTATTTTTTACACAGTTGTTACAGGATGAAATTAATTAAAATATATAAAACACCTAGAACTGTACCAGGCATAGTTTTTGTTTGATGTCTAAGCCCATAAACTATTATAAACAGCCAGAAAGAAGAGAGACAGGGCTTCTGAGGGCATTTGCACTGACACCATCAAGCATTATCAACTTAAAGTCTAGTAGCAAAGGGAAGGGGTGGGGTTATTGCTTAAAAATAGACGTTAAGAATTGGGGACATTGAGTATGGGAGTAAAAGCCTGGTGAGTATCCAAGGGCAGCACATCACAATAGAGCAGTGAGTGTTTACGAAGAGCAGCCTGAACCATCATGTCCGAGGACCTCTATTTCAGCTCAGTAAAATAGTTAATGTTTATAAAGATAACCCTGAGTATTTAAGAAATGATTAAAATAGGCTCAGTAATTTCCTTGAAGCTGTAATACAAAAGATTTCTGCTCAGAAAAAGTCAAATAAAAAATTTTAGTGCCATAATAGATACTTACTCAGCTAGCTAAACTACTTGGTTACTCAGAATGATTTAATCTAAGTGATCTTGTTATAAGAAGATACAGAGAGAATAAAATCAAAATATAACGTAGCAAATGATTTCATGAGGAGGTGTGGCAAAGACAGCTAATTATCCCCGAAACTTTCCTTCTCCGAGTTCTCTTTCGGACATAGAAACATCCTGAGTATGTGGGGACGTGACTCTCCACTCATCTAGAGGCTACATGTCCTCATGTCCCTTGCAGCTCGGTGTGAGCATGTAACTAACCTCTTCTCACTGGAATGTCAATGGAATCTATTGTATCACTTACGTGGTGCTTCCTTATAGGAAAACTGCTTGCCTTCCACTTCCTCCTCCGCACCCCACAAGCTGTATTGAGAACATGAGGCAGGTAAGCTAGCTTCTACCATGCAAATGAGGTGGCGACCAAGGAAATGGAACAAAAAGACAGAGGAAACTGGGTCCCTAGGTCAACTCATGGAGGGAGCAGGGTGCCCTACCTCTCCTGGAGCCCATGCCTCTCCTCGAGGCAATTAACTTCTATCTCACTCGAGCTAGAGCACTTGGGAGTCTTTTTGTCGTAGCAGCCTAGTATTATCTTAATAAATTTAGAGAAAGATAATATAAATTAAATTCAAACCTATACTGAGGGCAAGTGTTGGACAAATTACTATGTCAGGCTTTATAAAGATGCAGAATTAATTAGATGCAAGTTCTGCCCTCGGAGACTTTATAATCCAGAAAAGATAAGCCAAGTACCCAGACAATTACATTACCACACAGTCTATGTTGCTTGTCACCTGAGAGTTATAAACAAGGTGCCATAGGGTTATAGGAAGAAACAATTCTATCAACTTGCACCAGGAAATCTCAAGTCAGGAAAATCCTCAGGAAAATGGCCTTTGAGAGGACCTAAAATTGAAAGGATCTCCAAAGCACAGATAAATAATGTTAAGAAAGAAAAACAGTATGAATAAAAGCACTACAGCAGAAAAGTGGATACATGTTCACGTGTCCTATTAGAATGGAGGGTAAGGTTGAGGGGCTTCGGAACACGTAAGCTACAAGAGTAAGTTTAGAACCACATTGTGAAGAGCACTGAATTAGTATAAAATAGGGATTTTTATGGCTCTTTCCATACACAAACATTGCTCTATAAGGGCTTTGTGTACTTTCTCAGCTGATCATCAAAACAAACTCTAATCTTTTATATAGCACTTCTAGTGTGAGGAGTTTGTACCTAATTCAGCAAGCAATGGAAATTTTGAAGAACTATGAGAAGGTGGATGACACTCTCTAGCTGGGCTTCAGGAGGGCTACTCACCATGTAGCAGTGTGAAGCAGGATGCCAAGGGGAGCTGTGAGAATATACGTGTAATATATATATATATTTGTAAAGACGAAGGCTTGAATTAGTGTGGCAACACTGAACCTGGAAAAGAGGGGCTGGACTCAAGACACTGTGAAGAACTTGGCAAGAAATTATGTGATGTGAAGAGTCCTATGAAAAAGGGAATGGGGGAATAACGCTCAGGTTTAGAATCTCAGCCCTGAAATTAACAAAATAAGGAGTTAGGTATTGTTATTAACAACAACAAGGAAAAGGAGGCAAGGATGTTCCCTGGGCTTATTGAGATGTTGATAGAGTTTGTGCAGAGAACGTTTGCTTTCTCTGTTCCATAACTTACTATGTGCCTTTTCAAGAAAATAGTTTAATGTCTCCAAATTTTTTGTCTGAAAAATAGGAATAAAAACATCCCTCATAGACTTGTTTGGAGAATTAAATAAGATAATTTTTTTTTAGAAAGGAAAGAAAGAGCACCTGGCACCATAGCACTGTAGATAGCACACGGTAGGCACTCACTAAATGGTAGCTAATATTCTTGTTGCTATTGCCGCTGCTTTTTCTCCTGACATTATGAAAAACTGAGAGCAAAGGGTATAGGTTTGAAAGGCTTTGTATAACTGATTCAGTTTGTTATAAAGCAGAAACTAACACACCATTGTAAAGCAATTATACCCCAATAAAGATGTTAGAAAAAAAAAAAAGCACTTTAAGATCTATTACATAAAAAATTACCCAAGCGCCATTAGTCCCAAAGTTCTACAGAAGAGGTCAGTCAAATGAGAATGAGAACTAATCACTCAGAATAACCAATCAGTAGAGAAAAAATAATAGCCTAAGGCCCGAATACATGTCCCTTTAAAAGGAAAGAAACTCAATTAGAAAACTGAGCCTGGAGCAAGGTACAGTGGTGAAAGCAAAAAAAAAAAACAGTGTTAGGGTTCCATCTGGAATTCCTTGATAACACATCAAAAAGAATCACATAGGCATGGACTGCCAGAGGGACCAGGAAGGACAAGGCCCACTCTGTGTTTTAAGACTGTTTTTGAATCTTACCATACATTTGGATAAAAAACAACCCAACTCTCTATGCTTTGAGCCTATAAGATATCACAGGAGGAAATAAAACAAAATTTAGAGATCAAGGTCTGGGATTGTGGTGCAATTACTCTGGAGAGGTGGTGAAAAGGTTCTATAAAGAGCCATAGAACACCAAAAGAGAAACTTTAGACCTAAGCTTCTCCTTTTTCATGAGACAATGAAATCAGTGGGAGATAAAGGGAGAAAACTTCCTTTTTTACTTAAAGAACTGCTGGGAAATATGCTGTGTTCATATGGGCAAAATGAAAAAAAAATAATAATGGAGTAGAAAGGGCCACAGTAAGATGTTATGGGGATATTACCTTTAAGAATATCAACTTTTGATTTTAAAATGGCCTGGAGTTATTATAGACTTCTAAGGATTTGAACAGCAAGATCAAAATGACTCTTAGAAAGATGTTTCTTCCTGTAAGTAGGTTAGTTTACAGAACAGAGAAGGCGATAAAAAAAATTCAAACATGTGGCAAGTGAGTACCCAGATTGGGTAATGTATGTAAAAAGACCAACACACAAAATTCAAAGTGAATTAGATGAAACGGACCTGCACTTAGATCTGCTTTCCTTCCATAAACACTTCAACCAAAACCTCTGATCTTTTATTCTCCTGCCGTCAAGTAAACATTCCATCAATCCTTTGCTTATAATCCGTTGATCCCAATAAGCCTTTTCGTTGTCCCTCATCTCCGTGATGTTCTCGCCTCCCTACCTACACATTTTTTTTTTTACATTTCTCTTTTTTTAACATCTTTATTGGAGTATAATTGCTTTACAATGGTGTGTTAGTTTCCGCTTTATGACAAAGTGAATCAGTTATACATATACATATGTTCCCATATCTCTTCCCTCTTGCGTCTCCCTCCCTCCCAACCTCCCTATCCCACCCCTCTAGGTGGTCACAAAGCACTGAGCTGATCTCCCTGTGCTATGCGGCTGCTTCCCACTAGCTAGCTATTTGACGTGTCCATCAACAGATGAATGGATAAAGAAGATGTGGCACATATACACAATGGAATATTACTCAGCCATAAAAAGAAACAAAATTGAGTTATCTGTAGTGAGGTGTATGGACCTAGAGTCTGTCATACAGAGTGAAGTAAGTCAGAAAGAGAAAGACAAATACCGTATGCTAACACATATATATGGAATCTAAGAAAAAAAATAGTCATGAAGAACCTAGGGGTAAGATGGGAATAAAGACACAGACCTACTAGAGCATGGACTTGAGG
Organism: Neophocaena asiaeorientalis asiaeorientalis; assembly: GCF_003031525.2. Classification (NCBI taxonomy): domain Eukaryota; kingdom Metazoa; phylum Chordata; class Mammalia; order Artiodactyla; family Phocoenidae; genus Neophocaena; species Neophocaena asiaeorientalis. Next base: position 4,976,003 of record NW_020185337.1, on the reverse strand, counting down.
ATATGGGGAGGGGGAAGGGTAAGCTGTGACAAAGTGAGAGAGTGGCATGGACATATATACACTACCTACACAATTTAAATAAGGTTGTTCATAATTAAAATCACTCCCTTTCACTCCCAACTCCCTACCCCACCCTTTCCATGATACTCACCTAGCTAAATCCCAGTGCTTATTAAGCCCCACCCTCCTCACCCTTGCACCTGGACATCTGAATAGAGCTGAAGAAAAAGACACAACCATGCTTATCCTTCTCCCTTCTATTTCATAATCGCTAACCTAAAGAGGACCCTTGCCCAGCAATCTGTCTTTCTGGTCCATTCACTCTTCTACACACTTAGGTAATTATTCCATGCCTTCTCTCTGTCCTCAAATCCCCAATACCATCTCCCCTCAGCTGATGATCTTATTTCTATTTCTCTGAAAAGGCAGATGATATGACAAGAGAAAATTTTCAAGCTCTTATCACCATATCTGCTTTTACGTCATCTTTTTCTTGATGCTAGAAATGAAAAACCCATGCTCTTCTCCAACCCCTCCTCTTGTCTCTAGGGCCAATCTCCTCTTACCTGCTCAAAGACATCACTCCAACATCTATCCCTCCTCCCTCTTTTCCATGATCATTTTTCTTCACTTCACCACTGGCATACAAACATAACATCTTCAAAAAACTGCCTCCAGGGCTTCCCTGGTGGCGCAGTGGTTGAGGGTCCGCCTGCCGATGCCGGGGACACGGGTTCGTGTCCCGGTCTGGGAAGATCCCACATGCCGCGGAGTGGCTGGGCCCATGAGCCATGGCCACTGAGCCTGCGCGTCCGGAGCCTGTGCTCCGCAACGGGAGAGGCCACAGCAGTGAGAGGCCCGCGTACCGCAAAAAAAAAAAAAACAAAAAACTTGCCTCCATACTCTTCTTCAGTTATTGCCCCCTTTCTCTACTCCAGACTGTTCAGAAACTTAATTCTCTGTCCTGAATTTCATTCTTTCTTTAATCTAGTTCACACTGTCTTTTGCTTTCACCACTTAAATTGGACCCCTATCTAATACCACTCACAAAAATTAACTTGAAATAGATTACAGACATAAAATGTAAGACCTGAAACTATAAAACTCCTGGAATAAAACATAGCAAAAAAGCTCCTTGACATTAGTCTTGGCAACAGTTTTTCAATATGACATCAAAAGCATAAGCATCAAAAATCCACAGGTGGACTACAGCGAACGGAAAAGCTGCTGTACAGCAGAAGAAACAACTGACAAAATAAAGAAGAAACCTATAGAATGGAAGAATATATTTGCAAACCATATAGCAAAAAGGAGTTGATATCCAAAATATATAAGGAACTTATACAACACAATAGCAAAAAAGAAAAAAAGAACCTCTAATAATCCAATTTAAAAATGGACAAAGGACCTTAATAGACATTTTTCCAAAGAGCACATACAGATAACCAACAGGTACCTGAAAAGATACGCAACATGATGAATCATCAGGAAAATGCAAATCAAAAGCGCAATGAGGTATTACCTCACATCTGTTAGAATGGCTTTTATCAAAAAGATGAGTGATAAGTATTGGTGAGGACGTGGAAAAAGGGAACATTTGTGTACTGTTGCTGGGAATGTAAATTGGTGCAGCCACTATAGGAAACAGTATGGAAGCTCCTCAAAAAATTAAAATAGAACCACCCTATGATCCAGCAATTCCACTTCTCAGTACATACCCGAAGGAAAGGAAATCACTATCTTGAAAAGATGTCTGCACTCCCATACTTATTGCAGCATTATTCACAATAGCCAAGATATGGAAACAACTTGTGTCCATCAACAGATGAATGGATGAAGAAGTTGTGGTATATAGAGATATACAATGGAATATTAGCCATAAAAAAAAGAAATCTTGCCATTTGCAACAAAATGGATGCTATCTAGAGGGTATTATGCTAAGTGAAATAAGTCAGACAAAGAAAGACAAATACCCTATGCTCTCATTTGTATGTGGCATCAAAGAGAAAAAAAAAAAGAACTCATAGAAACAAAGACAATGGGAGTTCTATGGGAACTCATAGAAACAGAGAGGAGAATGGTGGTTGCCAAGGACTGGGAGGTTGTCAAAATGGGGAGATGACTGTCAAAGGGCACAAACTTCTAGCCAAAAGATAAGTTCTGGCGATCTAATATACAGTATGGTGACTCTAGTTAGTTAACTGTATTATATACTTTAAAGTTGCTATGAGTGTAGATCTTAAGTATTCTCATCATACACACAAAAATAACTATAGTCATGTGAGGTGACAGATGTGTTAACTAACCTAATTGTGGTAATCATTTCACAATATTACCTATATCAAATCATCACATTTATACCTTAAACTTATATGATGTTATATGTCAATTATATCTCAATAAAGGTGGGGGGAAATAAAAAATTTTTAATGAAATAAACATAACAACCAAAATAAATTTTTTAGTTCCCTTCCATCTCTACCTCAAGATTTCTGCAGTGCTTCCCATCTATTCTTCCTGTTTCTCTGACCAAGAACTTTGGACTCATCCCTGGTATTTTGCTTTCTCTCACACTCTTCATCCAATTCCTTACCAAATACTATTGTTTAACATTTTATTTATCAATACATCACTATTTCTACCCCCTGGTCCAACCCACCATTATTTCTCTCCAAGATTATTGCAAGAACCTACTACCAGTCTCCCTGCTTCTACTGTTGGTCTCCTACACTCCATTTTCCACACAGGGGCCAGAACTGTGCTTTCAAATGTAAGTCAGATCATATCACAGCCAGGACAGGAACTATGAAAGTTTTTGAGTTCTTACCTACTAGCAAGCTAATAAAGTAGCCTGCTACAGTTTCGTAGATACTGGCAGAAGACACAAGAATACTGGATCAGAGACAAAAGACAATTCATTACCTACAGTAATAACACTAGTTAATGCAACATTGTTGTATAAGCCCCAGTTCTCACAGGATGTTATGAGGAGGACCAGTTATTGCCAGTATATGCAGTGGGTTGGGTTATAGGAGTCTGGAGGCTCTGATGTTATATACCTGTCTCCTTTAAACCTGCCTATCTTCCTCTCCAGAGAGTGATATCTCTACATTATTCTGCAATATAAACAAAACTTTACAAGAAAGGAAACAACTCTATCTTCCAAGGCTGGTTGCTATGCAAACATCCTTAAAAAGACAGTTCAGAGCAAATTATCTGTTAATACATTTGAAGGTATGCAGAAATGTGAGGGACCCATGGAGACAATCACTTCTCTGCTTAAAACTCTCTAAAAGGTTGGCATCTCATTTAGACTAAAAGCCAAATTCCCTATAACAGCCTACAGGGCCCTATGTGATATGACCCCGCTCCCTCTTAGACCTCATTCTTACCACTCTCCCTCTTGCTCACTCAGCTCCAGCCATGCTGTAATCCTTGCTGTTCTTTAAAGATGCCAAGTACTCTCCCAACTAAACTTACACTTGGAATACTCTTCTTCCAGATATCTATAGTGCTCACTCTCTTTAGTTGTACCTCTGGTCTAATGTCACCTTATCCAAGACACTCCCAGACCATCCTATATAAAGTACATAATTATAAGATAACAACCCCAGCACTCTCTATTCTCCTTTACCCTGCTTTATATTCCTTCATTGATTATCACCATCTGACACCTTACTATTTGCTTGTTCACTGGTTTATTGTCAAACTCACTCCACTAATATGAAAGCTCCTTTAGGCACATAGTATGTGAGAGGAAGGAGGGAAGAAAATGAGGTAGAAGGGAGAGAAGGAGAGAAAGCAGAGGAGAAAGCAGGAGGGAGGGAAGAAAGATGAAAGGAGAAGGAGGGCGGAGAGAAAGGAGAAAAGAAATATCAAAAACTTTCTAAGGAATGGCCATCATCAAAAAATCTACAAACAATAAATGCTGGAGAGGGTGTGGAGAAAAGGGAACCCTCTTGCACTGTTGGTGGGAATGTAAATTGATACAGCCACTATGGAGAATAGTATGGAGGTTCCTTAAAAAACTAAAAAGAGAACTACCATACGACCCAGCAATCCCACTGCTGGGCATATACCCTGAGAAAACCATAATTCAGAAAGGGTCATGTACCACAATGTCCATTGCAGCTCTATTTACAATAGACAGGACATGGAAGCAACCTAAGTGTACATCGACAGATGAATGGATAAAGAAGATATGGCACATATATACAATGGAATATTACTCAGCCATAAAAAGAAATGCAACTGAGTTATTTGTAGTGAGGTGGATGGACCTAGATTCTGTCATACAGAGTGAAGTAAGTCAGAAAGAGAAAAACAAATACCATATGCTAACACATATATATGGAATCTAAAAAAAAAAATGGTTATGAAGAACCTAGGGGCAGGACAGGAATAAAGACACAGACATAGAGACTGGACTTGAGGACACGGGGAAGGGGAAGCTGGGACAAAGTGAGAGAGTGGCATGTACATATATATACTATCAAATGTAAAATAGCTAGCTAGTGGGAAGCAGCTACATAGCACAGGGAGATCAGCTGGGTGCTTTGTGACCACCTAGAGGGGTGGGAGAGAGAGGAGATACGGGAATATATGTATATGCATAGCTGATTCACTTTGTTATAAAGCAGGAACTAACACACCATTGTAAAGCAATTATACTCCAATAAAAAAGTTAAAAAAAAATTTTTTTTCTAAGGTAGCACATTTGAGGAAGTGAGAGTAGCACGATGGACAGTGAACTTAGTTCTAACTCATTTTTCGTAGAGAAAGATAATTTTTTAAAAATTTTGCTATGTCAAATATCACTTGTTACAAGTTTATCCAAGCATTCTATTATATTTTATATCACTATTTCTCAAATGGGAGTCCACAGACACCAGAGGATAAATGATTGTACTCCAATGAATCTAATGAATTTCCAAGAGAAACTTAAACTTTTAGATTTTCATTTTGATAAAATTTAAATATACATATACTCAGCTAAGAAATATACTCCTAATAATTTAAGCCAACATTAAGGGTCCAAGAGTACTTTTACTTTAAAAAACATCTATTCTCAAATATGAGAAATATGGGTATTTCTTATTTATTTTATATTCCATTGTCTTCCCCCATTTTTGTTCAATGGTTTTTGGACCACAGTATGCCCGCATTTTTGAACCTCTAACTTAACTAAATTTGAAAGCTCTAAACCTTAAAACTCCTATAATTATTAAACTTTTCAGGATTTGAGCTGTTAATTGCACTATCAAAAGAGCAACTGAAATATATTCAGAAGCATTCTGTTATCTCATTACTGTCTTTAATAAGCAGTGGTTACCTACTGCTCACTGAGAGGCCAGTTTAGACTTCAGCTTTAACAGGGTGAATTGTGAACTTGTATCAGGAGATGAGGGGGGTCCATTCCAGAGTAGAACCCAGGAAGTCAACCCTTGTTTTAGTCTAGTAGGGTTGTCATAACAAAATACCATAGACCTGAGTGGCTTAAACAAAAAAAATTATTTTCTCACAGTTCTTCTGAAGGCAGGAAGTCTGAGATCAGAGTGCCAGCATGGTCAGGTTCTGGTGAAGAGTTCTCTTCCTAGATTGCAGAGAAGTCACAGGAAGAAAGAAAGAGAGGACAAGCTCTCTGGTGTCTCTTCTTATAAGGGTACTAATTCCATCATGAGGGCCCCACCCTCATGACCTCATCTAACCCTAATTACTTCCCAAAGGCCCCATCTCCAAATACCACAACATTGGGGATTAAGGCTTCAACATATAAAGGTAGCGGGGACATAATTCAGTCCATAGCAACCCTTAATATGAAAGACATAAAGGAGATAAGAGTTCTTTCTCAGGTCATTTTCCAGGCAGACACAGGTGACTTCAGTTCCCCATTTACTACCTTCTAACCTGGCTCAATTTATTGTCCCTTTAGTCCTATGGACTGGGGTGACCAGGAGTATTTTGATTCAGTCTCTCAGAAACATCTGAAACCAAAATGGACTCCCTAAAATTTTCACCTAAAATGAGTAATCCCAAACTCAACAGGGATGTGTTTTCACTCTTAAGATATAAATACGGGGATCCAGCACAATCTCCTTTCTCCCTGAATTTTCTTTCAGGCTATCAAGCAGAGTAAGAGCAAGGGGCTTTCTTTCCATGCTGGAAGTCCATGGGTGTGTAGGTCTGGAGCACACCCCACCTGCCAACGATCAGAATTGTACTACATGCTGTCTATCTCTATGAGATATTGTTGGGGAAGGAGATGGTGAAAATGATTAAAATTTGAAACCCAATCTGCTTTATTTTTGTCACCAATGTCCTGTAAATATAATTCTGACTGAAATTTTCTAGAACTACATTTCTTCTTGTTATTCTTGTATTTTCCATTACATTGCAACATATAGGGATTATCCAGTGAAGAAAAGTGATGTGACTAAAAATTGCAAATCAGAACTGGCTTTAACATATTTACTGATGTGATAAACAACTTTAATCACATTTAGTGATCCCAAAATAATTACAATTTTTCCTCTAACACTTTACTCAAGAACTGTCTCCCTTAAAAAGATGCCCCTAGAAATATATAAGGCAAAGATATTTGTGAAAAGATGTTTAGTCTCACTAGCAATTTGGAAAATTAACATTAAAGTGAATCACTATTTGGGGACATCAAATTAACATAGATTTTTATAAATCACGATATCTAGCATTGGTGAGGCCATGGTGGGAGTATAAATTGGAATAATATTTCTGCATGGGGAATGAATGAATAAGTAAATATCAAAGGCCCTTTTTAAAAAGGTGCTCTTGATTCATCAATTCTAGTTATTCAATGTATCTGAACAAAATAAAGATGCACACAAACATTTAGCACCATTGTTAATCATCTTGAACATTTAGAAGCCATTCAAAATTCCAACAATATGAAAATGGTATAGCTTGGTATAGCTATATCAAATGTTAAGTACAGTATAGCTCTATGGTAGAACACCACAAATGTTTTAGATGAACATGCAATGACAGATGCCCCTAGTCTATTGTTAAGTGAAAAAAGGTTACCAAACAATATGTATAATGTATAATTTGAGTCAGAGAAAGGAAAGGAACGTTACATGCTCAAAGTGGATCTCTCAGGTGTACTGTTAAGTTTTTCTCTTTTTTTGCTTATCTGTTTCCTAAACTTTCAACTATGATAAATGTTTTTGCAAAAAGAGTGATTTTTACTCTTTAATCTACTTTCCACTTTTAAAAACTCACTGACCTCTACATATTTATAAACACAATTTTCAATGATTTAGTTGATACATATCCTCACAAATACTTTCTTGGTTTTACACATACGTATTTTCTTGATTCATCAATTCTCACATGAACTTGCAAGTTTCAAAACGTCTAGGACAACTGCATTTAATTCTTTACACTTTCTGATGCCTAAAAAACTAATGTACATAGAAATTACATGTATTATTTATTGGATACATGAATCAGGAGTATGTGATGGAAAGAGACTTTAAACTTAAATGTGTCTGAGTTGCTGTTGTCCACACTCTAAATATGTTTGCTTATCTTTTCTGATCCATTTCCTAGAGTAATGGAAATAAACAAATGGGACCTAATTAAACTTAAAAGCTTTTGCACAGCAAAGGACACCATAAACAAAACAAGAAGACAACCTACAGAATTGGAGAAAACAATGCAACCAACAAGGGATTAATTTCCAAAATATACAAGCAGCTCATACAACTCAATACCAAAAAACAAACAAAAGATCTAAACAGACATTACTCCAAGTAAGACATATAGATGGCCAACAAGCACATGAAAAGATGTTCAACATCGCTAATGATTAGAGAAATGCAAGTCAAAATTATAAGGAAGCATCACCTCACTCCAATTAGAATGGCCATCATGAAAAAGTCTACAAAATATAAATGCTGGAGAGGGTGTGGAGAAAAAGGAACCCTCCTACACTGCTGATAGGAATGTAAATTGGTACAACTACTATGGAAAACAGTATGGAGATTCCTTAAAAAATTAAAAATAGAGCTACCATATGATCCTGCAATCCCACTCCTGGGCATGTATCTGGGGAAAACTATAATTTGAAAAGATACATGTCCCCAGTGTTCATTGCAGCACTATTTACAATAGCCAAGACATGGAAGCAACCTAAATGTCCATCAACAGATGAATGGATAAAGAAGATGTGCTATATATATATATATATACAATGGAATATTACTCAGCAAAAAAAATAGAATGAAATAATGTCATTTGCAGCAACATGGATGGACCTAGAGATTATCATACTAAGTGAAGTAAGCCAAACAAAGACAAATCTATGATACTGCTTATATGTGGAACCCAAATGTACTTATTTACAAAATAGAAAGAGACTCACAGACACAGAAAACAAACTATGGTTACCAAAGGGGGAAGGGTGGGGGAGGGATAAATTAGGAGCTTGGGATTAACATATACACACTACTATATATAAAATAGACAACAAGAACCTACTGTATAGCACAGGGGACTATACTCAATATTTTGCAATAACCTACAAGGGAAAAGAATCTGAAAAAGAATATATATCTGAATCACTGTGCTGTATACCTGAAACTAACAGGATGATGTAAATCAACTATACTTCAATAAAAAATAAATTAAAAAAAATATATGTTTCCTTAATGTTTCCCAGATCTATTTTCCCACAAATAAGTCCCTGCTTCTGAGCTATTACTATTTGAGACTCTGTCTCAGCTTCAGTGTCTGTGTTCAAACCTTTGCTCAAAAAAGCATTGCTACTTCTCTGAGTCCTGCACACTAGGTTGACCGGCCTGCTGACTGTATCATTGCTGGAAATCATGGTTCAACGCACCTTTAAATTTCTCTTTCTGTTCTACTGACTGTCTCGCAAGTTTAAGTTATTCTTTTTTAGGTCACAAGAAACAGAAATTCACTCATGTCATCTAAAGTAACAGGTGGCTTACTTACAGATGATTACAGACATATGTGCAGTGGGATGCACAATGTTACTCTCATAGTCTCTGAGTGGGAAAAGACTTTCTAAATAGAACACAAAATTTAGAAGCCATGAAAATACAGATTGATAAATTTAATTATCCTGAAAACAAAGCTCCCTGTGTCCTCCCAAAACAGTTAAAGACAAATAAAGATGCAAAAGCATTTGTTGTTATTCATATTACAAACAAAATATTAATTTCTTTTATAGTATATGTGTAAGAGAGAGAGAGAGAGATCCTAAACTCCAACAGCAAATGACCAATAACTTAATGGAAAACTGGACAAAGGCTGTGAACAGACAGTAAAAAACTAGAACAGAAAAAGAAATAGAAACGAGTCTTAAACATATGTGAAAATGCTCAACCTCACTTCTACCAAGTGAAACATAAATACATACTATAATTAGATTTCATTTTTCACCAAAAAGTTAGTAAAGATTAAAAAAACTGTTAACATACAGGGTCAGGAAAGATGTGGTAGAACAAGCACTCTCACATACAATGTGTGTGAGTGTAAATTACTTCAACAACTATGGAGAAGGATTTTGCAATATGTATACAAAATTGCAAATTATTAATTATTCTCTTGCCCAACTGGAAGTTTGTTCTATAGAAATGTTAAACACACTGTGCTAAATGATATATTTAAAAGATACACATTCCAGCATTGTTTATAATAGCAAAAGATTGGCAAACTTAAATGTTTATTAATAGAAGGATGACTAAATAAATCATACTGCATGCATATGATAGAATATATGCCACTCAAAGTATAGAATTATATGTATAGGATGGTAGCACGTGTTTATGTATATGTATATAGTATCGTTAAAGAATATACACACCTCTAGAAAGAGGAACTAGATGATCAGGAAACAGGATGAGACAAAAATTTGCTTTTCAAAATAAACCTTCTGGGACCTTCTGAATTTTGAATCCAGTGCATGGATTTCCTTTTTAATATATACGTAAACTTGGAGCATATCTTTTTCATTGAGTGGATTTCTTAGTAATGTAGATGCAAGGCAAGTGGGTACACCACGCCTTGGGGGAAGGGTACAGCATTACATTTAGGTGAACAGACAAACGCCACCCTTACTAATGTCCTTTGGCGTAGAAAGCTGTTCTCGACAGAGGAAGTGTGGCCAGAATTGCATAGGAGCTAAGATTAAAGAGCCTGCCGGAAACACGGACATCGAGTTCATGACCTTATCTCTTTTGAGGTTATTATTGCTTTAAAACTTTCTTATTGATCAGTGTAGCCCCACTAATGAGAATAGTAATGTGACCACAGATAGACTTAACACTGTGGGGAGAGACCTCTGGAACATCCCCCTCCCTATACTGAAAAGGTACCAGCAGGTCTGCAGTGGTAGCATTGCAACAGTGAGTTAAAATGCAGAGAAAACTGCAAGACCTTCCGTTAAACTCTGATTAAACCAGAGTTTAATGCAGGCTCCACAAACACCCATGTTGTATTCACAGCCCTGAATGAGACTATGAGTTGGATACATTAAACATAAAACCATTATGTTGAGGACAGATTTAAAAAAAATCGTTTGTTAGTAAGCTAATGTGATGATCTTTCTGAACTGAGCTAGTTGCCGGACCAGCCTCCATTACTAGACAATGATTACACCTTTATTTAATGGTTTCCTCTTTCCACACACCCAAGGACACAGTAAAAAAAACTCTGTGGGGTTACTGGGCAAAGATAATGAGAGAGAATCAAGAAATTTCACACAGTAGGAAGAGTTCCAAAACATTATTTTTTAATCTTGGATTTAAAATCACAAGGGCTTCAGCTGCTTAAGGAAGGTGAATACTGTAGCCAAAGTGCTTGGCGACAGCTTGGCTATATGTTTAAAAGCGTGGGTTTATTTTGTGACTTTATTTGCTCTCTCAGGAGACTACTTAGACTGCAGCCATGTATAGATACCTTAATTCAATTCTGGAACTAAACACTGAGTTAATTTTTTCAAACAAATTATAAATGGCAATATAAATTTAGATCATTTAGGTTGTGTCTGATCCTGTTGTATGCTGAAGAACATCTTTAGAATCTTAATATGTATTCGATCTCATTTTATGTTTCTTAATCCTTACTTTGCTCAGTAAAACATTTTACTGTACATAGAAGCAAGCTTGGAAGCTTTTCTGCAGATCAAATATTTATGTTCCCCTGCTAGCTGCCCCAGGGCTTTTGAGCTATAATGATTTTTCTTTCGACTACCCTATTAATTGGTGAGGAAATATATGAGATTATAAATATATTTTCCTATGTTTATCAATGCATACTGACATATAATTGGAAGGGATTAGAAGGTACATCACTTTTTTTTAGCCTTTTTATTTTATTTATTCTTTTTTAATAAATTTATTTATTTAATTTATTTATTATTTTTGGCTGCGTTTGGTCTTCGTTGCTGCACGCGGGCTTTCTCTAGTTGCGGCGAGAGGGGGCTACTCTTAGTTGCAGTGCACGGGCTTCTCATTGCGGTGGCTTCCCTTGTTGCGGAGCACAGGCTCTAGGCAACATGCTCAGTAGTTGTGGCGTGCAAGCTCTAGAGCGCAGGCTCGGTAGTTGTGGCCCACGGGCTTAGTTGCTGCTCAGCATGTGGGATCTTTCCCGGACCAGGACTCGAACCCGGGTCCCCTGAATTGGCAGGCGGCTTCTTAACCACTGCACCACCAGGGAAGCCCTATTCTTTTTTTTTTTGAATTTTATTTTATTT